>NW_026571447.1:28277314-28534814 GCF_026225935.1 Boleophthalmus pectinirostris
TTTTCAACTTATTCTCAACTGCATGAGCTGTCACATTAATGGTGTAAAACTGTGATAATTATTCACCTGTAGCATCCCACTGAACAAGAAATAATTAGAAAAAAATGCACTTGCCACCAGTAAACACGATGAAACCCGATAAGAACACTCCCAGAACATGTTATGACAAGATCTGAACCCCAATAAGCAACAGAAAAAACTTGGGTGTGACAGTAATGTTCATTTCCTCTACAGAAATTCTACAAAGCAAAACTTGTAAGGAGCTGTGCAACTCAATATATTTTTCCTAAAACATTTTCATTTTTAATATATGCTGTTATGACTTGTAGCCATCATGCCACAACTCTTAGAGACCATGAACCAGATCAGTGAAATCTTCAGCAAGTACTCAGAGGATAAGTATACCCTCTCCAAAGCCAAAGTGCATGAAGTGTCAAGTGTAAAGAGATTCTGGGAGACAAAGTGGTAAATATACTAAATAAAATATATTTGAGAAATTTCTGAATATTAAGTTAGGTCCATGTAACGAGATTTGTTGGACTGTGTTTACTCGGTCCAGACACCTTTGAAATCAACTACTGACTAATGCATTTATAAATTAACATTATAAAAATACAACTGTTATGCCTTGTTTGTGAAAATTGTGCTTTTTACAACAAATTTATTAAAACCTACATAAAAAATAATATCATAAGTTACTCATAATATCAAGTGCATTTGTGCTTTTTTTTTGTCATATGCTTCACATTTTATTGCAGTCCGCCTGTCACTCACTCAGCGTGGCCTAGAGGGCATCGGCTCAACAGTAGGAGGTGTTATTGTTGTTCCCCCCTTTCTCAAATTCTAGACTCGACCCTTTCTTTAACCCGGAAAGCTGCAATGACCACATTAAACACATCTAAGCATTCTGAGATGTTTTTCGTTTTTCACATTGTAATAGAGTTATTAAAGTGCGTGATAATTCTTTTATAGTGAATTATACTGAATTGCACTTATTGTAGAAGCACATCATCACTACTTCTTGGTATTAGAACTTAACTTGTAAACTCAAGACAATAGAATTCAAAAAGGATTTATTTACAACAGAAGTTCTAGATTTTGTGTATAATATTAATTAGCTCACACAAATCGTGTGTCTAAAAATCACAAATTAATTAATTAATATTTTCTAATTTATCAATTCATTTTAAATACACAGTGTACTATCATTCCTTCAGATCAAGAGGAAACGTGTACGAAGACATCAACTAATAACATCTGACAGGACTATTGTTGATAAAAGTGCCTGACAATGCTTCAAATCAAAACAGATCAAATTGTAAAAGTGCTTTTCAGGCAAAAACACTAAGAGCTTTCCAGTCATTAAGAACAATACTACCCTACTACTACCCTAACATTATTGGTTTTGTTAGCTATGCATATTACTGAAATGATTTTGTGTGTTTTATGTGTGTGTGTGTGTGTTTTTTGTTTTTTTTGTTTTTTTTGTTTTGGGGGGGTGGGGCTACAGCTTGCCTTGCTTTGCCTTCATATTTGTGGTTCAAACTCTTAGTGGTAGACTCATAAAAGGGTTAGTCATGTCAAACACTGACTATGTGTGTTGATGTCTCTTACTGCATTCCAGGCCAAACAAAGAGTGTTCACATATAACACACACCACATCTATATGAACCAAACCCACAAACGTGTGAAGGCAGTCTCAGTTAACCCTAAAAAAGTGTTTAGTGGATATTAAATTGGCATATTGATGTAGACTGATCATTTTCTGCGTCTGTGTAGGAAAACTATCAGAAAGCTGCAAAACAGAGTTGAGAAACGATAAAAAGAACAGAAAGTGCAATCTTGCAACTCGGCTATAAGGCGTGTCATGTAATCCCCTGTAACCTAGGTGTGTTCCACAGCAACAGAAGTTTTCAAAAAGTTTTCAGATGGACAAAGTTTTTCTGTTGTTAAACATTTAAAACATTTACTTCTGAGCTGAATTCTAAATCCATTTACTTTTTTGTCTATAACACTAATTAAACTTCAATAAAGACAGTGCATGCACTTACAACACATTTCTGATGGATTAATAAGATCTGATTGTTGTCAGGAAACACCCCAAACATAATAACTACAAAGTACCAATGCTTCATGTAACTCAGTGGCACTGAGGAGTGAGTATGTAAAAACCCATCGAGCAAGAAACTGCCTCTTACATAACACATTTTATTAATTTTGTCCTGCCAAAAACCTTCCTGATAGGAATGCCAGCACTAACGTGTATGATTTGTCCCCAGGCACAATACTAACAATGCTAGGGCGGGACAGCCAAATATAAGGCAGTCTCTGTCTAAACCCTCTGCCCACATTCTGCAAGCAACTCTTGTACAACGAGCTGTGCACACCACGTGAGTTCAAAGGCTTTGGGTTGTGTTTTGCTTGATATTTTCACATACATTTTAGTTATTTGTGCTTTTACAACTTGTGGTATTCTGGTGGTTGCAGTCATCATGGCTGGCGAGGAACAATTGGGAGAGATCCTCATGGCTGGACTTCTTATCAACAAGGTCTTCCTCGAAGCAGCAAAAGGTGGAAATACTATTTCCAAAGTGGAAGCTGTGAAACTGCTTCGTAAAGAAATGGGAAATAAAGTAGTGAGTACATTTTAAATATATACAACATAATGGTGCTGGTAGAGTGATCTGGAGCAGGCATTCCCATTTTTTTAGCAAGCTGATCTATGTGTCTATGTTTTATAATTGTTGTTTGCACATTCAAATAATCAAAATGCTGCCAAAAAAAAAAAAAAAGAAATTGATAAATAATAAAAAGAACTGATTCTTGCAGTGTAATCTTGAGCAAGTAATTTGCTCATCTTCTTTACCCCTATCACTGGAGCTTTCCTAAATCTAATAAAGCATACAAACCAAACATTATATCACATAGAACATTATTTTACAAAGAATAAGAAAGAAACTGTACAATTATGGGAATGTTGCTCATGTTCTACCAGTCAAAGGTGCATTTATATAAAAATTCTAATCTTAGCACTATTTGTTTGTTTGTTTTTTGAAGAAAAATGATCAGCTGGAGGAAATGTTTAAGGTGCTGGATTCAGATGGGAGTGGCACACTTGATTTTCAAGAGTTTCTCACACTTGTTGGGTCCACGGCATTGATGTGCCGTGACATGATGTCAGGGGGACAGCACTGAATGGTTTTAATTATCACATTAAAACATTTGTCAATACAAAGTGGTTTTCATTGTGTTTGCATGGACTTAATCATGAAGTATGTGAAGAAATTTACAAGTCACACTTTACTTTTAATTTGGGAAGCATTTAGGGCAGTGAAATAAAATGTACTTCTAAACTTTGTGATTTAATAAATTAGGTCTATAGGTTTACAAAACAACAACCAGGATAACCACGATGAAGCCTACTGCACTGAATTTGATCATTAAATGCAGTTTGTTTGAACAACCACTCAATAGCCTCTACATAATACAAGAGGAAGTCTACTTGTATGTTTTACACTCTGTCCTCCTCCTTTGTTTTTTTGTTTTGTTTTGTTTTTTTGTTTTTTTGGAGAATAAACATGTTCAAATAGCCTAATAGTTTAGTAGTGCAAACCTGCATATTACATGAAAATACAAGTTATTTGAGGAGATCCTCTTAAAGGGACTCAACACTATGTAAGATTCAACTTTAATCAACTTTCTGGGGTGGCACGTCATTTCCTTTCATCCCATCTAGAAAACTGTAACCAAAGGAAACATATTCTCATGGAGACAAGCAGGAGGAGGAACAGTTCTAGGCCATTAATAATATAATATTTAGTAAACTTGACCTATCTAGGCTATGGCTTTTACTGATTTATTTTGGATGGGATTCCTTCTATGAGTTTGTTTTTTTTTTTTTTTTCTGAACAAACTGTAACTCGAGTGTTGTAACCATAATAAAAACTGTCTCATGCTCTATAATAGCCGAGTTTTGTAACTATAAGGCTGAGACACACAGTAGCAGCACCGCCTATAGGAGGCAGATGACCGGAGAGGAGCGCATGTTTTTGGGGCGGTTTCGGAAATCCTCGGAAGCACTCGGGATGTTTCGTTTCCTCCCATGGAAGTATATCCTCCCTGCCACTTAGCTAGCCGAGTTGACTAGCCTGTTACTTCTAGCGTATAAGTAGCGTTACGTAGGCCTGTTTAGATGCTTATTTTGTAGGGAAACATGTCGGATAGCGAGGATCAGGGCTTCGGTTCAGCCGCGGCCGCTCCGGAGTCCCAGTTTCCCCCGCGGCACAGCTGTCAGACCCCCGCTCTCACCCCGTCCTCCACCACCTCCACGGGCACGGTCACCTCCTCGGGCCCCAGGCTGGTGCGGATTGTCAAATCCAACTCGGGCTACGGCTTCAATGTCCGCGGGCAGGTGAGCGAAGGGGGTCAGCTCCGGAGCATCAATGGAGAGCTTTACGCGCCCCTGCAACACGTTTCCGCCGTGCTGCCCGGGGGCGCAGCGGACCGAGCCGGGATATCCAAGGGGGACAGGATCCTGGAGGTGTAAGTGGATGTTTCTGTGTTACCTGTGTCAATCTTACACGCGTTTGTATGTAATTATGAAAAGTGGCGTGAGAAATATGCGTTAATCTTAAAGCTGCACTGTGTAACTTTACTGCTGGAGGTCAGGCGCTGGCTTGTGTCCATGGAGATGCTATTGCTTTGCTGGAATGTTCCACAGTCGAGCTTATATAAATTAAATTAAGTGTTTTAGCGCAGAAAAACCTTGAAAACATACCATGGGGGTCGCCTCTGCACAGATATGACCTGTAATCTGGCACCTGCTTGACGTAAGTAGATGTATTTAATGATATACTGTGTAAAATTATGGGAAAAACATTGCCTTCTTAAAGAAAAGGAGGTGGTGAACCTTACTACAGAGAAGTTGCTCAGTACACCTTTAAAATGTACAACTATTTTGCATATTTGGTGCCAGTCTGCACTTTTTATCCAAATGAATGAGCGGTCTGTTTATCCAAGGGGACACATCCGGACATCATTGCGATTCACCCCACACCACTCTTCTGCAGACATCAGTCCAATAACACCAGGCTAGTCATCTAAAATGCATCGCACTAACTCCTAATAACGCACTTGTGCCCATAGCGGATACAACATTACTCTGTGCACTTTAACTTTAATCAGGTCTCCCTTAGGTGCTGACTAGGTTCTTAGTTTGAGAAGGCTTGACTTTGTTGCTATGGAGATCTGTGCCGCACAGTGATGCTCTTGTGTGGACCGGGGGTGCAGAAAGCGGGGTCTGCCTCCTCTTCAGTTCTCATTGGCTTTTCATCAGCGCAGCTCTGTCATCCAATTGGCTGCACTGCACACTGCACCGTCACCGAATGCCCTGCAGTAACCTAGCTGCTGTTTGACCCCATTATTGCATTAAACTCGTGTCAGAAATATGCTGATGAGTGCAAATTTAGCTTTTTCTCCGTTTTTTTGGCAGGCACACAAATATCACCAAAGATATTTCTTAAAAGATACACTAAGTAACTTTTTATTCTTTGCCTGCTTGTCTCCATAACACTATTACCAATGTTCCTTAGTGTAATAATAAATAATGGATCAGATTTATGTAGCGCTTTTTTGGACGCTCAGAGACACTTAACAGTATATCATTAAAAATCTCTAGCTTGCATTTATTCCGTTACAGGAGTCGTTATTGTTCAAAAAAGCTAAGCAAAGCAAAGCGTGCAGTCCTACTGTGAGCTGTCTCGCCCTGTAACTCGGCCTTTTGGCATCACCCGCTTGTCTCCATGGAGATAGATAAATTAATACTATACTGTGGAACATATTAGGCAAAGCAAGCAGGATATGAGCTCTCCACTAGAAAGGCCTCATAGTGCTCATTTAAGATGGTATTTTGCTTTCTAAATTACAGCAAATGTGTAACTTTTTATACAACAGCAAATTAGCAAACCTTAACCGTAAGCAAGACTGTGTAGTTGTTTAGTTGTAGAATGACCTGCAATTGGCAAAGTATCCATTTACAGTATCTTGAGTTGATGCTCTGAGCTTGTAGAAGAGGGTGTGGAACTGTTTTCAAGCCAAGTTAACTACCGGCTATTTACATTGCACTGTCATTTGGACCCAACATACGGTACACACAGTGCGACGTAAAGCTTCTATGAAACTGTTTATGTTGACAATTCTTTTACAGTTACAGTTTCTACTAACACTCATTTAGAGAGAAAAATAGTCGGTTGATGTTTAAATCAAAGTATTACTTAATCATCGTATACATATTACTTAAGAAATATTGAACAACAAACTTATTAATTTAGTCTGTGTAGTCCTGGTAATTTAGCCTGATTCATCAGCTGGTTTCACTTCGTGGAAACCGTCTGACTTTTTTTTTTTTAACCAATCGCTGCTATTTGGTTGTGATGTATGTACTCCACCGCTAACAGGGCTAACTGGTATTGGTATTAAGCTTTTCCCAAATCCCGTAGGAAGAAGGGCAATAACGTCTTTCCCCATGATAAAATTCACCAAACTTTCTCATTGTTCCTGCTTTAAATTCTCGATCTCGGGAATCGTTGCCAACACAGAATGTTTGGCTCTTTGCTGATTGGCTGGTGCCCGAACTCTCACTTCCGGGGTTTTTGCGAACCGTCTATTGTTTTACGATTCCTGACTTAGTCGTTGGAAAGAAATGAAATTGAGTGGAGGCAATAGGTGGCACTAACCTGGCTACTGGTAATTATCACTGACTATTAAATTGCTATTACACAATCATTTCAGTAATTGAGTAATGAAATCAAAATAAAAATGTGTGAATTAATTACGTTCAATACATTTTTTAAATCTCCAAGTATACTCTCTGAAGACGTCTTCAAGCAAGTTGACTTCTTCTGCATCAAATCTTTAATTAGATCACTTTATTGCAGTACAGGCTAAAATGCAAAGTTGTTTCTCACCAGTGCACATCTTACTTGATTAGCAAATAATCTTTAGTTTGAGCCCTAGATCAAATATCCAGCATTTTTGCTCTTTATTTTTCTATCTTAACTGCTTTATCACAAAATAGTTAACATTAACCCTGTCCTTATCTCTGTCTTTTTCAGAAATGGGGTGAATGTTGAAGGAGCAACACATAAGCAGGTGGTGGAGCTGATCCGGGCGGGAGAGCGGGAGCTGGTGCTGAGGGTGCTGTCCGTGCCCCCTCAGGAGGCCGACTGTTCGGACCCCGGGGACGAAGGCTCCGCCCACTCCTGCTACGACTACTCCGACAAACAGGCTGTGCCCATCTCTGTCCCCAGCTACAAGCACACAGAGCTCAACCAGGAGAAGTTTGTGGTGAGCGCTAAAGTCTTCTGTTATTTCAAAGAGGACTATGACAAGTAGGGCTGGGTTTCTCTGGTGTGGAAATTAATTGGTGAAATTTTGGTATGTGAATTTGCTGCTACAGAAAACAACTTCTGATGTTAGTTCTCATGCCTAGAAGCCCAGAAGACAGTCTTACTAGCATTTCCTGGAAAACCTTGCAAATTTATAAAGAATAAAATATAAGAATTTTAGCAGTCCTTATGACACTGAAATAATAATTGTTAAAAAGATTTAGTTTTGTTTTTAATTCCTAAGTAACTAATAATATAATATATGTGTTTATATTCTGGCAGTGGATAGATCTCATTTATTAAGCTTTCATTTGATAAAACCAGTTCGACCCAAGCGTCACTTGTCTCTTGTCCTTCTCTCATTGACCTGTTTTCCTTCTGTTCCTCACAGGTGTATAATGTGTGCATGGCTGGCAGACAGCTGTGCTCAAAGCGTTACAGGGAGTTTGTCATTTTACACCAAAACCTGAAAAGAGAGTTTACGACTTTCACCTTCCCCAAACTGCCCGGGAAATGGCCCTTTTCCATGTCCGAGCAGCAGCTGGACGCACGGCGCAGAGGACTAGAAGAATACTTAGAGAAAGGTGAGGATGCACTAATTTGTTACTTGGTTTTTGATACCAGGACTGAAAGATTATGTGTAATCAAATACACTTATGAACATGTCTGTGTAATCCCTCAGTCATCCAGATAAAGCCCGTAGCAAGAGATATTTGAGTTCTGACAAATTTACAAAAGCTATAAACATGTTTTGAAATACACATGATTCATGTATTCGTTTAGCATTTCATATTTCAGGGATTCTGGGCAGGTTTAAATTGTGCACTGTAAACGAATCTCAATTTCTGAAAACAAATGGAATTGCAGTATTACTACTTGCTGCATTTGGCGTTTTGTGTTTTGCCAAATCTTTCATCCCTGCACCAGCACTTTATCCAGTTAATGTAAACTGTTTAACCTTCACTGTTCATTGGCAGTGTGTTCTGTTCGAGCCATTGGTGAAAGCGATATCATGCAAGAGTTTCTATCAGAATCAGACGAGGTAATAAAAATAATCACAATATTGTAATAGCAGTTTGAGCAATTCTTAATCTGATCTGTTTGTGTGACTATAGAACTCCAATGGCATCTCAGATGTTGAGTTGAGAATAGCCATGCCTGATAAAACCACGCTCACTGTCAGAGTCCGGAGGAACGCCACCACCGATCAGGTGTACCAGGTAAACAGTCCACAGCACATCAACTACTTTTACTTTGTTTGAGATATACGGCTGAAATATGAATCCCAGTCCAATTTCAATTTAAATGGTCGCAGTCAGCATTTTGATATATTTATTTTACTGTTGTCTTGTGACTTTAGGCGGTGGTGAACAAACTTGGCATGGACAGTATTATGGCCAGTTACTTTGCACTGTTTGAGGTCATCAACCACACCTTCAGTGAGTATATTTAGTTCATGTTTTTTTCCCTGAGAAATTAAGGCATACTTTAAATAATAAAAATCAACATAACAAAATGTGGAATCAATGGAAAGCTCAGACTTCAAACTTTAAAAAATAATTCAAATAACCATATTCTGTGTATTTGTGACCATTTAAATATAATAATACCTGATGTGTTCTGTTGTAGTGCGTAAACTTGCCCCCAACGAGTTCCCTCATAAACTATATGTACAGAACTACACCTCGGCCATCCCAGGGACCTGCCTCACTCTAAGGAAGTGGCTCTTCACCACAGAGGAAGAGGTTCTGCTCAGTGACAATCCTCTCGCCCTCTCCTACTTCTACCACCAGGTCAGGGCTCAGGCTGCTGGTTCATGTCAATTACCTGATTTTTCAGATTATTTACAGTTTATAAATCATTGTTTATGTTCACAGGCAGTGGAAGATGTGACTAAAGGGTTTATAAAAGCTGAGCAGAAGTCATATCAGCTCCAGAAGCTAGAGGAGCAACAGAAGATGTCTATGGTATTTAATCCTCTTCTTTTAACTTAGTTTTAGTTTTTGATGAGCATAGGCCTGTCACATTTTGTAATAAGATATTTTGCTACGTAAATCACATTAAAGTTTATTAGATGAAACTGATTTAATATCCTAGGGTACGCCCAGATTTACAGAAACTATTATTTTTGTGTTGAAAATTAAATCATATTTCATACAAAGAGTGTTTTCTATTAACATTATGGTGTCAAGTATCAATTATTTTCCTTAGTATAGAAGAAAATTATTTAGAAATATTCCTACTTTGCTGGCTAAAGGTATTCCACTACTGTGAGATGATCTATCTATAGTTCTAACATGCCCTATATTTGCTGTCTTTGTTTTTTTATTTAGTACTTGAATTTGCTGAGAAGCTGTGAAGGCTACAATGAGATTATATTCCCTCATTGTCCGTGCGACTCCCGTCGTAAAGGCCACGTCATCACAGCCATCAGTATTCACAACTTCAAACTGCATGCATGCACTGAGGAGGGCACTCTAGAGGCAAGCACAGCCACAGTTTTTATTTTATTGCATTTTTATTATATTTATAGCATTTATTTATGTATTCTGATGTTTTTATATCCATTGTAGAACCAGGTGATTTCTTTTGAGTGGGGAGAGATGCAGAGATGGGACACAGATGAGGAGGGCATGGCTTTCTGCTTTGAGTACGCTCGAGGAGAGAAGAAGCCTCGCTGGGTCAAAATATTCACTCCTTATGTATGTAATTCATGAGATGTTGTGTTGATGTGATTTTTTTACCCTGTGAAATGCAACAGTGTGGAGTCAACAGGCTGTGTTCTCCACATTTTAGAAAGGAATTTCATAATTTTAGATCAAGGACATGAGTCTATTGAATGAATGATTCACTGTTGAAAGCAATGCAGAATTCAAAGAGGAAATCAACATGGCCATTTTTTTCCATTTACAGGATTAGACACACTCTCACAGCCTTTTCACATGGCAAGAATTATGACTGTGTTTGAATAATGCCATGTTTTATCAAAAGTGAACACAAATTCCCCCTCTAGTTCATTTCTGTGTTGTAACAAACTCTTCTTTTCCTGTTTCTCTCATGTTTAGTTTAACTACATGCATGAGTGTTTTGAGAGAGTCTTCTGCGAATTAAAGTGGAGAAAAGAGGTGAACTTACTTTAAATCCTTACAATATCTGAAAAATAAGTGAGATACTGAGAGCTGTCCCATGTGTGCAGGTGGAGGAGGACGCTGTAGACAAGGACAATAAGAACTACAATAAAGATGGTATGTGTGGAGAGGTAAGGCTCTGCCTGCCTTTGTCCTCTCTCTGAATCACCTGTTTGGCCCTATTTTCAGTCTCCCACTTCATGTTGTGTTTTGTTGTTTTGCAGAATATTTTCCAGCTCCTGAGACACAGAGGGGGTGGAGGCACTTAGGAGCAGAGATCGTTACCTCATAGCAAAACCAACAGCGCACTGCATTTGGACTTCACAGGGACACTGAGCTCTTAACCATCTCATAAACTTGAATCGATCAAACACCTATAGAAGAGAAGCATCAAACATCTCAACTCAAGCACCTGAAGTCTAGCTCATTATGCATTTTAAGGGTTTACTCAGAAGGACCGTGTCGTGGCTCAGACGTGTGAAAAAGACGTTTGCACAATCGTCACGCACTTACAGGTCTGACTCTACAGCCTGATGATAACACGCATGAAGAAATACTTGACTCTAGGATTAAAAAAAGGTATGATAAAGGACATTTGCTGAGCTGGAGTTGACCACAGGATTGTTGTATCAATGCAATTTCTGTTGTCCATTATTTTTGTCTCATGTTTTTTTTTGTGCAAAATTATTAAAAATGACATTATTACTTTAAAAACATCAGCATTGGATTATCACATACACAATTCAGAATGAGGTTCAAAGGTGTTTTGTGTAGCTTTTCTGGTCAAGACTCTGCCGTGAGCTTATTTCCGTGATGTTATGTTCCACAGTATGGCATTAAACCTTTCCATAGTTAGCAGTTAACTCCACCAGGCCAAGTTACAGGTCTGATCTGTGGAGAGGCGTCTCACTCACAGTAAGAATGCATATTTTTCTAAATTATTTTCAATCAATAAAACAACTAATTGAATAAATGCAGGATCTACAAGTTTAATGCCATACAGGTGAGGCATAGACGTCTCCACGGTTACAAAAACTGACAGAACCCCCACCAGAAAAGTCACATAGTGCAGCTTTAACATCATTTCAGAAAAAGTCATAATGTCTTGTATGCACTTAAACAACAATATTAACCCCAGTGAAATCTTTATGTTGCCTATGATTTCTAAATACTCCTTGAAGTGGGATGGAAAAGATAATGATAAATCTAATTGGACAGCAGAGGTCCTCCTTCTCCTGTCTGCATCTCTGATTACTCTGTTGCTAAGAGCTCCTAGATTTATAGTTGCTCTGTAATTTAGCCAGCCTTTTCCATACGCGCTGTGTCTCTATAGTCGGCTGTCAGCTGCATCTACCCATTCACTCCGGCTCAAGCGCGGGTTCCATTAAGGACACCAATAAACAACCAATGTATAATTAATTTCCCTCCAAAAACTGCCTGTCGGGAAGGTATTAAGATAAGCTTTATGTTCTCGGACATTTGCATTATAAAATTTTCCATGTAGTTAAATCGGTCGCCATGACGATTTTGGTGCAGTGTGACAAAATACAGAAAGAGTGTGTACGCCGTCTGCACTCATTTAAGAATAATAGTGACTAATCAGCTATTCAAATTATTATTAATTATTTTGGTAATCATGCATTGCCAAGATATGTTTAATGTTAAATTATGAAAAAGATTACAGCTTTTTTTTTTTATTATCAGCCAGCATGTTTTATCTGTTTAAAAATGTATCTTCTAAAGTCATAGAAAATAAATCATTTGACTAGTCGACTTCCAAAACAACTAGCCAGGTTCTATTTTGTTTCTGTCCAGTGACTAGGTCAGGAATCAGAAAACACTACAGTTTGTAAAAACCTCGAAAGTGCGAGTCGGAGCACCAGCCAATCAGCGAAGAGCCACACATTCTGTGTTGGCAACGATTCCCGAGATCAAGGATTTAAAGCTGGAACGAAGAGAATGTTTGGTGAATTTTATCAAGGAGAAAGAAGTTATTGCCCTTCTTCCTATGGGATTTGGAAAAAGCTTAATCTACCAGTTAGCCCCGTTAGCGGTGCCTTACATACGTTACGACCAAATCGCAGCAATTGGTTAAATTAAAAAGTACCCACCTACCATCGAGCAAAAGAATCCTAATGATGCGAGGTTAGACAGTTTCTATGAAGTGAAACCAACTGCTGAATCAGACTACAAAACAACTGCAAAAGAAAAAAAGAATTAAGAATGTGGAAAAACTCTTGTAATTCTTGTCTTGTGAGAGAAAAGTTGCAAGTTACACAACTAAGTCATTCAGCTCTATCTCACAATTATAAAAACAGTAGTTTATAATGCTCCAATCTACAGTATCCTGCGATCAATAGCGAACAATCTAACACATGCATTGTCTTGGATAGTCAAATGGTTTTAAAATACTAAAATATTTTATCTAACAGTATCAGAAACCACAGCAGAATTGTTTTCTTATTTCTCACAACTTTTGATGAATCTGTTCAAACAAACACAATTTGTCTCGTCACAGAACATTGCACAGTATGGTAAAGCGTCAATAGCCGCTACATTGATTTAAGTTTATAATCCATACTGAATCATAATATAATTGCACTGTGATGCCAGCAAGTGTCCGTGGGTAAGAGCATTTGTCTCTTGTTTTGTATAACCAGAAAAGTTCAATATCAGAACTGGATGCGCTAATAGAAATGGAGGTGCATAAAAGCCCGTGATTAATGAGGTTCAGTACACCTCAATGCACAAAACAGTGTTAATGGAATGTGCTGTGGGACTGAATGTGCAATACTACATTTCCCAAGATTCTGCCTGTTCACTGGAGTGTGGACAGTGGTCGATTGTCTGCCAGTCTCTGACCATTCCTCCAGCTTCTGTCATACATTTGTTATTTAAGAGAGGGTGGTAAAATGAGAGACAGTGCGTTACTTTGCTTTTTGTTATAAACTGTCATTGATAATTGACTGATTATGGATTGTCATATTCTTATAAATAAACACATTTATTGCCAATGTTTTACTGAAAGGTTTTCTTATTCTAGTAAGTAGGGGTGTAACAATATCCAAGTCTCACGATATGATATCGTCAAGGTATGAACCTCATGGTACGATATTTATTACGATATTTTTTTGTAGAGGCTAACAAAACTGTGAATATGCTACTTTTTCCTCTTAAAATGCCTTGACAAGACTTAATCCAAAGAATTAAGACTTAAAAGTGCTTAGAACTGTTATTTCTTCTTGTAGTTTACACTGAAATGGAGCAAAGGATCATGGTCTATGTAGTTTTCTCTGTTGTTTTTTAGCTACTGCTGCACCATAACTCTTAATTTAAGCAAAGAGACTTGTAACTAGATATATTGTGATGGTCCATGATATTAGTGTGAGAACTTCGACGATACGATATCACAATATTTCGGTTATTGTTACATCCCTTCTAGTAAGTGATTTGTGGGTTTCATTTCACTGTTGTTATATTGATTTTTAGGAATTTTGGCCATTCAAAGGAATAATTTGAATAATTAATTGCTAAGGCAAGAGTGATTTTGTCAGATAGGTAGAAAGAGCCAGATTTCCCTTTTGATTCCCTGACGTTCCCATAGTATCCCAATGGGGAAATTACAATGTGTTCTACATGGATTTCTGTTGGCTGCATGTAATTTACCGTGATGACACATGAAAAACACAGACAAGAAAGTTTTAAGATTGTCTAAAAAGTCAAGAATAAAATACAAACTAGATTTAAAGCTCAGATTAATCTAACTTGAGTAACAAGGCTCCTAACAGAGCAGTGCTTCAATTAACATCACTCCCCTATCGAATGTGGACAACATCAGCTGCTAAATATTAATTGTTGAACCTGATCATGTGTCTTACTCATAACAGGACTTGCTGTAAGTTAAAATGACTTAAATTAAGAACATTTTACTTTATATAGATTCATTCAATTTGTAAAAAAAAATTTTTGGCAAAAAAAGTCTTAATCAGATATTTTTCTTGCTCTGGACCACAGCAAGAAAAATATTTGTGGTCCAAAGCAAGAAAAATATCTGATGAAGGATTTTTTTTGTCGAAATGTTATTTTACAAAGTAAAATTATCTACCAGTGGAATAAGTGTGTTTTTTTCTCGCAACATTCGATTTTGTTTTGTATTTTAAAGTACAAAATGTTGTTGTTTTTCTTATTTTAAGTATAGCAAGAGGCATTTTCATATTTTAAGTACAAAAAGTCTTATTCCACTGGCAGATAATATTACTTGTCAAGTGAAATTTACTCAAATTATGATCAAACTTTCTTAATTCAAGTCATCTTAACTTGACTATGTGTTTTTGTTTTTTTTTGCAGTGGAACCTATGCAACTAACCCTAACTAAAAATGAATAAAAATTAAACTAGAAAAATCATATTTTATCCAAATACACAGAAATCTGGTGGCATGTGTCATAATTGTTGTATTTGGAAGACAAAGTACAATTTTAAAATAACTTTTAAAATATTTAAAATTTTTCAGTTTTGTATTTGCCCAGTTATAGTTTGTCCTTTTTGCACAATTTTCCTTGTCAAAACCAGCACAGGTTTAAACAATCAGAAAGAAATCAGATTACTCAAATGTAATACATGTTTAAGTGGCTTTTCAAACATCGTATATCTGCAGAAATCAGATCATAATCAGACTTTTGGTGCATGTAACCATAGCTACAAGGGGATGTTACTAAGACCAGCAGGTACTGGTCTAGTATTGGACATATGCAAATTCCCTTTGTGTGTGTTTGTGTCTCTTTCTCCATCTTAAGCACCTTCTTTCTTCTGTAATGAGTTCTGGGAGACAATTACCCGCTGGCTCGTCAAATGACTCTTTCCTATTGATTTACTCTGAACATCAAGAACGAGCGATTCATCACAACTGACTGATCCTGAGCGAAGACATTATCAAACAACATCTGCATCTGAAAGGCCAAATTAAACGCCTCAAAGTTAGACTCAGTGGAGAGGAAAGGCTGAACTTTACAGCACATTAGGACGGAAAAAGGAAAACATCTGCGCGGGGTTGCCTCTTCATAGATCCAACTTAAAGCTTGGTCAGGTTGTGTCATCTGCTTGTCTCTAAGGAAATAGTTAAGTTTAATACCGTACTGCAGAACATCCCAGTCAAAGCAATTTAATTTATGGTAGAACCTCATTTAGAAAAGTTGCTTAGGGCATCTTTTATTGCTCAAAGTTAAACCCAGAGCACAACAGTAGTAGATAGTAATGGGCTAGCATTTCATATTATTACTGATAAAACACAATGGTTACTTAGAATGTCCATTAAAAACCCTATCTTATGAAAACTGAGCTTTTAGTCATGTTATAGGGTTGTTATCGCCTGAAAAATAGACCTGGAGTTGTGTTTTGTTTCATTCATACATATTGGAGGAAACTTTTATTAGTCTGTCTACACCTCCAAAGCTCAAAATGCTCTGTTCCACCTGAATGAAGCGGTAGATTTCAAGTTTACAGCTACTTTTTACCTTTTGTTTCAAAGAGATTGGCAATTCCAGGGCTGAAATGATCCAAATGATTCTAGTGAGGTTGTATGGAGTTTAAAAACACAATGGAGCACTTCTATTATCACATGTGAGTTTTTTCTGCTTGAGAAAAAGAACATCGCCTAATAAATATGCAGGGTTTGTGTGTTAAACTTGTGTAAATGAAACAAAACACAACTCCAGGTCTGTTTGTGATGAGGGAACAACACTAAAGCATAGATCAGGAAAAAAAAGTATAATATGGGCCCTTTAAGCTATTGTAATTTCACCTTTAATCATCACCATGCCATTAAAATGCTTGTCTTTTACTGATAGAGGATTTTAATATGTCTTTTTCACTCTGTTTTTGTTCTATTTTATGGTTTTATTTATTGTGATTGATTTTATTTCACTATGCAGCATAGAGATTGGCTTCTATTTGTAAATTGTGCTGTGGAAAGTGGATTAGATGTTGTAAAATATGCCCAGAAATATATACTAATTAATTATACGAAGGTACATGAACATAACTTCTGCACATAAGCATTTAGTTCAGCAGTTTTCAAAAGGTGAGGCGCAAAAGAACCACTGGGGAGGTGGACTAAACCAGGACTGATCCCAGGACTGAACCAGGAGGACTAAACCAGGACTGAACTAGGACTAAAACAGGACTAAAACAGAACTTAAACAGGACTAAATTAGAACAAAACCAGGACTGAAATAGGACTAAAACAGGACTGAATTAGGACTAAAACAGGACTGAACTAGGACTAAAACAGGACTAAAACAGAACTGAAATAGGACTAAAACAGGACTGAATAAGGACTAAAACAGGACTTAAATAGTACTAAAACAGGACTGAATTAGGACTAAAAGAGGACTTAACTAGGATTAAAACAGGACTAAACTAGAACTAAACCAGGACTGAACTAGGACTAAAACAGGACTAAAACAGGACTGAAATAGGGCTAAAAGAGGATTGAATTAGGACTAAAACAGGACTGAAATAGGACTAAAACAGGACTAAAACAAGGCTAAAACAGGACTAAACCAGGACTGAACCAAGACTGAGTGTTGGGACAGGCCCGGAGGTGCGCCCGCCTAGACCGTTGGGTGACCACAGGAAAAAGGACCGATGCAGAGCTGCACGCCTCACACAGCTAAACGCAGCCATTGCCTGATCGTACTTTGTGGACACCCTGCTCTCCTTCGGGCCTCTCATGGGACCCGATGCAAAACAGTGTGGTGCAGGACACATTTTGAAAGCTCATTGCGGGCGCTGGCGGGAGTGAAACTGCACAGCGCGTGGGTGGGATGATAAATTGCTGCCCCTCAAACTAAATATGAGAGTAATTTAAAAAATACAAATGATTCATGTTTGTCTATCATACATAATTTGTGCTGGATATTTTATTTGGCATGAATAAAAACATTTTAAGCATTTTAAACTTGCGGATGTGGTCTAATCTCGCACACATGTTAGACAATTCCATTCCCTTCTCCGGTGTTTGATAGAGGTTAAGAAAGATAGGGATCTTGTGGACGGGAGTGGGACAAAATATTGCAGATGTGGGAGGGAGAGGGAATGAAAATTACAATTCTTTGCGGGCGGGAGTGGGACTGAAAATTCTGTCCCGCACACTTCTTGCTTGGGGTTCTCCCTCTCTCTCTCATATCCAAGATTAGTCCTGGTTTAGTCTTGGTTTAGTCCTGTTCAGTCCTGGTTTATTCCTGGTTTAGTTCTGGTTTAGTCCTGATTTAGTCTTGTGACCTACTGAAGTTCAGTGATGTTAAGTCGCCTCAATTAGGCCTGCATAAAGTTGGAAATTATTTGCTGTTGCCAAAATTGTTTATGAATGCACTAAAACCTGAAAATACAATATTAAAACAAATCTTATCTGTTGTTATTGAAACTCATCATTGCCAGAAACACAACAGATGCATTTAAGGCCTGCGTGGGGTAGGGCAGGCGGGTGGGATTTTGGTCTTTACCTAAGGGAGGGACTCACATTCACCAAGTTTGAAAACCCCTGATTTAGTTTAAATAAAAGCCCAGCAAAATGTGTTTTTCAAATTGAGAGTAATCAGTGTACAGCTCCTACTTGTACTGCATCTTCACTTCCTATTATTATCTACTTTGACAATGCAGACAAAAAATGCTCTATCTTAAAGGTGCACTGAGTAACATTTGGGATGGAAAATCCGCCACCTGATGTCTCCATGGAAATGTTGTTGCTTTGTCTAGAATGTTCCACAGTATAGAAATTTCAGCAAGTACCTATCCTACCTGTCACAAGGGAGACAAGCACTACCTTATATCTGCCTTATATTACAAGTCAGATCTGTGGAGAGTTGCCCCTGTTCACAGAAGGAATTATTGTATTTTTAACAATGAAATGTTTAAAGTCATGACATGGAACATTCCAGAAAAAGCAACAAAGACAGACCCTCCACCAGAAAAGTTGCGCAGTGCATCTTTAACAAAACATAAAGAAATACAACTTTTTACTTCAATAAGGAAATCTATACATGGTTATGACTATTACAATTTATTTGTAATATTTTGTAATTCAAGATTTTCAAGACTTAAACGCAATTGTAGATCTGAGTGGCATTGCTCCAGGTTTCATTTCAAGGACCAGACTGATCACTAGTTAGAAAAGAATTAAATTCATTTGTCATTTTTTTCATTTTGGAATTGATTGGAGCAATAATTGTAATCGCAGTTAAATTTAGGTTATGTACATGACCCTACAACTTACTTACTTAATTAGAAATTTTCAGTCTGTAAGAAATTATCATTGCTTTGTAACACTTTAATAGTCTTTTTCTTATCTTTTCACTAGATCAAATTGAAGTAGCAGCTCTATACGTGGGTGTGCTAGAGGAAGCCAGAGTTCAGAGTGTGTGTGTGTGTGTGTGTGTTTCTGTGCGTGTGTGTCCGTGCATGTGTGCCTGTGTGTGTGGGGGTACAGGGTAGTGCTGCATTGGGACTGCAGCATGGCCCCTGCTTAAGCTCTGTGACATAAACGGCTGAAAGACCCGCAGTGAAATTAAAAAGGTTATAGGTTGATCATGTGCCCTGGCTCCATATGATCTGAAACGTGCTATTTGTGTCCTCAACCAATATTTTCTGAAATTAAAGGTGCACTATGTAATATTTCTCATGGAAAGTTCGCCACATGGCATCACTTTGCCTGGAATGCTCCACAGTATGGCAATAAATGTATCTGTCTCCTTGGTGACAGGAGACCGCTTGGCCAAGTAACAGGTCTGTAGAGTGTATGTATAGGGCTATAACGATATCCAAATCTCACGGTATGATATTATCACGATATGCATCACACAGTATGATATTTATTATAATATTTTAAAGAGGCTGATATAATTGTAGACAGTTTTTTTGCTTTTAAAATACCTTGACAAGATTTTGGTGTGAATTATGACCATCATAATCCCAATAATTCAGGCAAAAAACATAACTCTTCATATTGTCAAGTGGAGGAGTTCAAGTATCTCGGGGTCTTGTTCAGGATTAAAGGGAGGATGGAACGTGAAATTGACAGGCTGATCGGTGCAGCGTCTGCAGTGATGTGGTCGCTGTATCGAACCGTTGTGGTCAAGAGGGAGCTGAGCCAAAAGTAAAAGCTCTCGATTTACCGGTCAATCTTCGTTCCTACCCTCACCTATGGTCATGAGCTCTGGGTAATGACCGAATGGACAAGATTGCGGATAGAAGTGGTCGAAATGAGTTTCCTCCGCAGGGTGGCTGGGTGCTCCTTTGGAGATAGAGTGAAGAGCTCAGTCACACGGGAGGAGCTCGGAGTAGAGTCGCTGCTCCTCCACGTCGAGAGGAGCCAGCTGAGGTGGCTCAGGGCATCTGTTCTGGATACCTCCTGGGCGTCTCCGTCGGGAGGTGTTCTGGGCATGTCCCATCAGAAGAAGGCCCCGGGGAAGACCCAGGACACACTGGAGGGACTATGTCTCTCGGCTGGCCTGGGAACGCCTCGGGATCCCCTCGGAGGAACTGGAGGAAGTGTCTCGTGTGAAGGAAGTCTGGGAGCCCCTGCTTAGACTGTTGCCCCCGCGACCAGGCCTTGGATAAGCGAAAGAAAATGGATGGATGGATCTCTTCATGTTGTCTGCACTAATATGGGATATGTAGTTCTTGATGTTTATAAGCTGTTGCTACTATAAAACCATGCATTTAAGCAAAGGAACTAGTGATTTGATATATTGTGACAGCCCACGATATTATTGTGAGACTTTTGATGATATGATATCACAATATTTCGGTTATTGTTACATCCCTAGTATGAACATATATTTTTGAGCAGTAAAAACACCTGTAATTGGATAAATGCAAGATGAAAGTTTGACATTCTTGCGTCATGGGATATTTCAGTGTTCACTCAAATCTTGATGCTACAGATCCACAAAAAGTTTAATATGTGAACACAAGGTTTGCATAATCTTTATAATGTAATCTCATTTGTATTGTTTGTCCAAAATGTGCTGGTATTGTTCCAAGCCCTATACACTGACACATATTACAATAGCCCACGCACACCCAATACTCTGATTCTGTTCTGCTTTCTTGGGTTCTGTCCTCTGTCCAACTCCTCCCACCCACTTGGGTCTGCTGACAGGGAGCAGATGGGCAAGGGACCTGGTGTAAAACGGGGGAAGCCGAAGATTTATCACCAGTACCACACTCCCTCTCTCTGCAGACCCCTATAGAGATAAAGGAGTTCAGCTGGTCATTCATATGTATGTTATGGCACTGCACTTACAAGTAAAAATATTAAAGATTCACTATGTAGCTTCTGTGGTGTGGAGAGAGCAAGCAATGGAAATATTGTTGCTTTGCGTAGAATGCACCACAGTCTGACACTGAACTTCTAGCTTGTATTTACAGGTGCTGGGGCCTCCAAGGAGATGATGGATACGTTTGGTGCTTTACTGTGGTACATTCCAGACTAAGCAATACGTTGTCCATTGTGATAAGCTTTAGAGATTACAAAGAAGACCGCTGAGTGATCGAGAAACAGTTTTATAAGCCAAGACATGAGTTAACAGAATTTGCTTGTAAAATGGTTGCATCATAGTCAATCATTTTAACACAGCATCTCCTGCCAAAATAAAGACCATACATAATGAGAGAGTGTTCCCCTGGCAGTTTTAAATATATGTCAAGTCAGATGTAAATGCTGCTGTAAGTACTTTTACACGGCCCCACATCCGAGCAGACAGCCCCTCCCCTCCTGCTCTCTCATTAATGACCAATCAGTTAAAAACCACAGAGCCTCTGCCTCCTCAGCACATTGTGAGCGTCGTCTCCGCACTGCACAAACACAATATCCGATTGAGTTGAAATCACTTGGATTCAGAAAATAGTTAAGTTTAGTTCAAGATTTTGTTTTAAAGTGTTAAAGTGTGGCTCGTTTTAATGATCTGACAATGCTTTGGCTCTATACTGTACGTTTTCTTTTTGGGGAGGCCCAGATGTTATTGCTTTGGCTTGAATTTTCCACAGTATCTTTTGCTTTTATTAAATTATGGATTTTTATTGCCAGAAAATAGGTTGGGTTGCTGGAATCACCTGTTTCTCTTGATTGACAGAGATAAATTTGGTGCTATTCTGTGCAAGATTCAAGGAAAAACAGCATCTCAATTGAGAAAAAAGGTTTTTAGTCTTCCAAAAGAAAACACTTGTTATTGTAACTAATGTCTTAATGAACAGATAATTTAGCTTGCAACCCAAAAAGACTTAAAGACATACCCGGAAACAGTCTAGTCAAAACTTAAACTAGTGAAAAACACACACACACATATACACACAAACAAGGTTCATTTTAAGCACAGTAACTCATGTAGATTTTCCAGTTCTCAGCGTGCTTATAAAACGCCTTGTTTCGTGCTCTGTGCCGCCTCTCTCTGTCCCACTGCAGAGCTCTCCTCCCTCTGCGGCGCTCTCTCTGTTTGGCCCCTGCTTTATCGCTGTGCTTCATTACCTCCATATCTTATTCTTTTCACTCTGCCTCTCCCCTTTGTCCCCCCTGCTCGAATGTCCCTACACCTCAGATAACAGAGCTGCAGAGGCGGGGAGCTTTGCGTTGATAAAAGAATAGAACGTCTGACAGAAATTATGGTAACACTTATTAATCACTAATGGATACTTGGCATGCAGTTATTAATTAAATGAACACAAATGAATTAAGTAAAGGAATATTAATGCTATATTTAGACATAGTGTTTATGTAAAATGACCTAAAAATACTTCTGTCTTGTCTCTCTGAAGATATTATGCTACTGCTTTGGCCGTAATGTTCCTCTGTATGGGATGTATCTTGCATTTGTTCAATTACTTGTGTTTCTCAAATAAAAAGTGAGCACGCCTCTCCACAGATCTGACCTGTAGGCATGGTAGCGTCACATAAATTGACTAATGCCACATCCACACTTGTGGGGACAATAAAGTATAACTAAACTTAACCTGTGGAACATTTCCTGCAAAGCAACAGCAGCTTAATGGAGACAAACTGGTCTCTAGTTAGCCATTAATCTGTGATCCCTTAAATAAAGTGTTACCAAAATAATTTGTCAGACATGATCATATATCACACAGATTTCCTCTGCATTTTAATAGAGGTCTCATCTGAAAAACAAATTGGAAATGACAGCGAAGGAAGGGGTAGTGCTTAATCCTATTGAAAAGATTTGTGACATGATAACTAGACCATAAACCATTATTTATCTGCATATAGGTCAGCAAGTAACATGAGAGGACACACCTCTCAAAGCTCACATCAATAAAATGTTTCCCATTGGCTCGTATGGAAATCGATAGGAGACTGAACAGTGAATGCAGTCCATTTTAATGTCCTGGAAAAGGGAAAGCTGTTAAATCTTGCTTCATTTTTAAAGGCGCAGATATCAGTAACATGCAGCAAACCACAGCCCAGTGATTCCTATGGTCTTTACACAAGGCATGCTTCTCTATGGCAAAGAAGCGTGTATTAAACATTTGAGCATATAAAAGAACTTGATTTTTAGCAGTGAAAAAGGCAGTCTATTTTAAAGCCTCAGTATACAAGGAATGTGATGCTGCCCTGTTGCCTATAAGAATTATTTTACAGAAATGTTTAGTTCAAACTAGACCATAGACTATGTTACTGCAAGGCAAAAAAATAATATCCAGATTATTTACATTTACTTTACTTTAATTTTCTTTAGAATTAATTTATATTTGCTATTTTTATAAGTTTTAAGTTGTTTTTTTTTACTCCATTGACATAAATATTCTTGGAACCAGCCAAAAAACTCATGAAGTAAAATAATCTCATACAGGCTTTTGAATCTAAAGTGAAAAATACTCACATTCTCATACTCACATTTAAAGACCAAGGCTGGATATTATTTTTTTGCAGTGGGGCTGTTGTGGTCCAAATGTGAAATGTTGGGCAGAATTCAAATAGTGCAGTTTAAATTTGGATTGTTTTTTTCACTTGTCCATTATATAAGCAGGAGTGTCCAAACGATGGCCCAGGGTCCAAATGTAGGTCCCAACGGAAATATTTTATCAACCCTCAGGTTTCTGGGTGATTTGGCCCAAATAATTATAAGTGACAAAGTGGCAATTTTATTTCTTACCATTTTGGGCTAGAACACACCTGTGTTGCTAAGGCATATTGGGACATTACTTCTGTACATTATTTCAACAAAAAATTTCACTTTTGACTATAATGTAATATTGCAGGCCCTACAGTATATTACACAAAACTGATTCTTGTGAGCTTCAAGCCAGTATAATTTTGGTCACTCATCAAAAACATACCTGGAGTTGTGTTTTGTTTCATTCACACATGTTTGAGAAACCGTTTATTAGCTCAAAATGCTCGTTCTACCTTGTGTTTTCATGTAGAGGTAGTTTTCAAGTTAACAGCAACATTTTACCTTTTGTTTAATAGAGATTACTTATTCCAGGGCTGAAATCATCCAAATGATTCCAGTGAAGGTATATGGAGTTTAAAAACACAGTGGAGCACTTCCTGTATTACCACATGACATCACAAGGAGGAACTCAACGAAAATATGCAGGGTTTGTGTGATAAAAACACAACTCCAGGTATGTTTGTGATGAGGAAACAACAGTATAACAGAGAAAACACAAAATAGTGTAATATATGTCCTTTATAACTGGACCCTTGATGAGAAAAAAAAAAGTTTGGACACCCCTGAAATAGGTTTAAAAACATTTAAAAAATAATAATTGGAAATTGTGCTTTTAACAAAACTCGCTGATTCTTTCCGTGTCTTTCAGAGGAAGTCTTTGGACAGCGCCTCCCCAAAGTTGGGCGCTGCCATGAGAATCGCTATCGTACAAATAATGTTAAAAACACTGAACCCGACCAGGCAGAGACGGTCCACCACAGCTGCCGCAAACTGCCACTGCTCCACCAGACTCATCTGCCGGTCCTGCTCCCGAACCCTCTCCACCAGGTACTGCACCTCTCCCAAAAGGGCCCTCAGCTGGTTGTCCACTGCCCCGGAACGAGACGTGACTACACTGGTGCTCTGACTGGCTCTCCCCCCTGCTCCACCCGCCGCCTCCAGACCACCCGCCCCCATGGACGACCCAGCGGGGGGCTCGGGGTCGACAGTCAAAGGCGTTTCGTGTGGGGAGTTTAGTTTGTTATGTGTGGGCGTGTCTCCTGTAGCTCCTCCTCCTCCTCCCGCAGCTCCTTCACTGTCTCCAGGGCCGAAGCCGCAGTGAGGCCTCCCGTGGCTGGTGGTTCTGTTCCTCTGCACCGGTTCGATCTCGCTGGTGTTCTGAAACGACTGAAAGCCCATGTAGGGGAGGTGACCGTTGGGCATGGAGTCACGGTTGTTGTTGTGGTTGGGGAGGACAACTGGCTGAGTGCTGGGGCGGTGGGCTGACAGGGGGTGATTCAGCTGAGCCAGACTTGCCTGTAATTAGGGATTTCAAGATGGATTGATAATTTGATAATCATAATTCAACAGGTCATAATATAATCGTAAGAGCTGCACAGTATTTTGCAAGATGATTATTATGCTATTTTCTGATCTATGTTCTAATGTTGTTTCCTCATCACTAACATACCTCGAGTTTATTTTGTTTCATTCACACATCTTGAAACCCTGGATATTTAGTTTTCTCTCAGAAAACACTCTGATCCACTTGATGTCATGTGGTAATAAAGTGTTTTTAAACTCCATACAACTTCACTAGAATAATTTAAATAATTTCAGCCTTAGAACTGCCAATCTTTACTATTTCTTTAGCTTCGTAGACGTAGACAGACTAAAATAAAGGATTGCTCAAACATGTGAATGAAACAAAACACAACTCCAGGTATGTTTTTAAGGAGGAAAAAGCATTATAACATGGCTAAAATCTTACAAGAGTCTATTTTGAATAATATAGGACTATAGGACCTTTAATCTATTTTTAATTGAAAACAGCATATGTTCATGAAATTAGGTCAACCATAATTAGAACCCCTAATGGTGCTTTGAGAAACTTGGCAAGCTTGTAGTTCATGTTCAAGTTCAAACAAATGTAAGGTCATTAAACTAAGGCTACGTTCAGACTGCAGGGCTTAACGCTCAATTCGGATTTTTTTGTAAAATACCGATGTTTTTGCGAGGTCATTCACATTTCTAATTAAATGCGACTTGTATGTGATGTCCATTGTGAACATTAAAAGGCCCGCATGCGCACTGGAGGACCCGATGACGTCAACCGCAGCGAGCGTGCTCTGTGTTTACGGAAGTTGTCCAAACATGGAGCATTGAGCACCTGGAGATTTTAAAGTTCCTCTCGTACCGGAGCCAGAACATGAACAACTTACTTGTTTTAAGGGGGAGATTGAGAAGGAGAAGGACGAAGTTTTTGGCCGTGGTGTTTTGTGGGGCAGTGGCAGCAACGTCCATTGAAAGGAACGTGTGGATGTGGAGACGTAGCCAAGAGTGGTGAGTGGTGATGTGCTTCACTTCAGTGACACGGATTTCATTAACAATTTTCGTCTACTTCAGCGCAGAATAGTGACATTTGTGGCTCGTTGATGACGTGTAGGTCAGATGAATGCGCTTTGGCCGTTCAGACTGAAGTCGCATGACAAAAAATCGGTATGTATCGGTTTCAGGACCACATATCGAAGTGGCCTGGGTCGCATTTGAAAAAATTGGATATGTGTCATTCAGACTGTCATTAAAAGATCAGATACAGGTCACATAGGGGTCAAAAAATGGGATTTGGGTCACTTCAGGCTGCAGTCTGAACGTAGCCTAAGTGGCAACATGTACAGTGGCGGAGTTGGCAATGTGGGGTTCCTAGGCGAACTTGAGTTTGGGGCCCTCACTATAATGCACCAATTTTTGTATTTTTAATGTATTTATTGTCTGTTTTTCCCCATTGCTCTTGAGACATTGTTTTATTTATTTGAATTATGATGGATTGGAAACTTGTCTTATTAGTTAGGTCGCCTACTAAATAACCAGAACTGAAAGTAGTTTTATTTTTTTTGCCAGAACAATTACATTTTTGTTTACATCCAATAATCCAATATGATGATTATTAATTTTCTTATGATTCTTCTTTAAAAGTACATTACTCTCATTTAATGTCATACTGAGAGAAAATCTAATTGCTCTGAAGTCTCGCAGTTGGTTGGGGGTCCCTCCAGGTTTGGGGGCCCTGAGCAGCCACGTACTTTTGCCTAATGGTAGCGCGGCCTCTGTACATGTATCAGATATTATGAACAAAAAGTTAAATTAAAGATTAAACTTTTTTAGTCCTGGTGTCACCAACATAAGAGTAAAATGGTCTCTCCTCCAACAGTATTTTAACACTACCTACCTGTAACGATGTGAGGCTCTGCGGCAGCACTGAAGGCACAGGCGTGGGGATGGTGGTGGTGGTTGTGGTGGTGGTGGTCGGAGAGGCCAGACTTTTGCTCTGCACGTCCCCAGAGCTGTGGGGCAGAGACGGGTCAGCGTTCTCCCCTGGACGTTTCATCCGTAAGAACCAGGGAACCCACTGGAGCAGGACCAGGTGCAGCTGGCACACAACACAGAAAAAGTTACTGAAAAATACTACTGGCTTACATTACACAATAACAACAAAGCAGGATAATCACAGCTAAAATATTATTGTATTACAGAAGAATCTCTCCACTAGTGCATAGAAAATGTACACACAATAAAAACTGAGCTTCAAAATATATTGTTCCAGCTGTCATTTATCGAAAGACAAGACGATATAGTAATGATCATGACAAATTTTATCCTCTGGCGTTTAACCTTGCATGAGTTGTGTATTCCTCCGTGTCCTATTTTCGTTTCCTCCTTTTTCTTTTATGCATTTTATTGCCATTCTGTTTTATACTGTCTTTTATTATTGTTATTTTACTGAACAGCTGCTACATTACATAACCATAAACGAACAAAATGTATATGTGAAAAAACTCTACAAAACAGTATGAGCTCACCACGCGCGGCATGGGTCCATTGTTGGGATTATGGTGGTGGAACTGAAGAACAATGACCGTGGCTACAACGGACATGCCCACGATCACCATGGTGCTGGCAAAGTACTGGCCTGAGAAACAAAAAAATATATTTAAAAAAATATATATATATTAAATAACCCATATTATGCTATTTTCTGATCCATATTATTTTATAATCTTGTATCTTCATCAACCACTCTGATTTGAAGACCATTCTCCACTGAAAAGATATAATATTTTCTTTTTAATTGCCCATTGCCACAGCTTGAGATCCATGAATAGGAGAAAAAGTAGATGGCGTGTTTCCATGTGAAAGTGTGAGACTCATTAAACATTTAAGCAGTTATTTTAGACAGACTGGACTGGCAACGAGTTCACAATTTGATTTAATCTCCACCTCTAATGAGCAACAGACATACTGTATGGACCGTAAATTGTCACTGAACTAAAATTGAAAGGTCCTATATTATATTCAAACTTTACTCTTGTGAACTTTAAGCCATGTTAGAATGTTTTTACCGCCTCAAAAACATGCCCTAAGTTGTGTTTTGTTTCATTCATACATTTTAAATCCTGCATAGTTAGGCTGCTGTGTTCTCTCAAACTGAAAATACTCTGTTCCATTTTGTAAGTCATGTGCTCCACTGTGTTTTTAAACTCAAAACACCTTCACTAGAATCATTTGGATAATTTCAGCCCTACAATTGCCATCTCTACCAAACAAAAGCAAAAGAAAGCTAAAGCCGAACTCAAAAACTACCACTTCATGGCATTGCAATGTAGAACAGAGCATTTTGAGCTTTGGAGATGTAGACAAACTAAAAATAAAGGGTTACTCAAACATGTGTAAAAGAAACCAAACACAACTCTGGGTTTGTTTCTGAGGAAGTAAATACATTCTAACATGGCTTAAAGATCACGAGAGTCAATTTCGCATAATATAGGACCTTTAAATTTCAGTTCAGTGACAATTTAACGTACATACAGTATGTCTATTGCTAATTAGAGGTGGAGATTAAATCAAATTGTGAACTCTTCGCCAGTCCAGTCTGTCTAAAATAACTACTTTG
This sequence comes from Boleophthalmus pectinirostris, assembly GCF_026225935.1. Taxonomy (NCBI): domain Eukaryota; kingdom Metazoa; phylum Chordata; class Actinopteri; order Gobiiformes; family Gobiidae; genus Boleophthalmus; species Boleophthalmus pectinirostris. Next base: position 28,305,941 of record NW_026571447.1, read on the forward strand.
TTTAATGAGTCTCACACTTTCACATGGAAATATGCCATCTACTTTTTCTCCTATTCATGGATTTCAAGTTACGGCAATGGGCAATTAAAAAGAAAATATTATATCTTTTCAGTGGGGAATGGTCTTCAAATCAGAGAGGAATTACTTGCAAAAAACATGAATTGGCCAGCCTCCAGTACTATAAAGCTGAATATGTATGCATCGTGATGAATCAAAAATGGTGACCTTGGATCTTTAAAAGTAGTAATTTTTGCCACATGGCCAGTTTTAACCAACCTTTACTGTACAATTAAAAACAAATCAAGCAACCCCAACAAGCAACCATTACTTTAGATGATTGTGCCTGATTGTGTTTTAAATTTAGAAGTAAGTTTTTCTGACCTATGAGTGGAACAGAATCAGAAGTGGCCGGCATTATCTCTGCAACCATCAACATGAAGACAGTGAGAGAGAGAAGAACGGTGATGCCTGCATGAAGACATAAGAAACAGGAGATATAAACATGAGATACACAATACAAAGCTTTTAGACTTTTGTGTTTGAGTTATAAAAAATAAATATCTTCATTTTTACATGCAATTTTGTTTACGTGGCAACCTTCATTTCATTCACTTCTCCATTCATTTATTCATTCACTCTCGCTGTGTATTATCTAGTTGCCTTGAATTTCTATAAGAACAACAACAACAAATGGGGATGGTTCCTTCATACTGTATTAAAATTTTTTACTAGTGTTTCAAAACTGGATCTTTGCTATACTGTGACCAAGTAATTTTCCTCATGGATCATTACAATTTGTCTAACTAAAATCTTTCCCTTACCCAGGCTAATCTTCTCGCCAGAATTTGCAGGAAGCAGGAAAACCACCAGTGTCATGGAGGAGAGGAGCACACAGGGGATGAGCAGGTTCAGAGCATAAAACAGAGTCCTTCTTCGTAGCGTTACCACAAACGTAACATCTGGATAAGGCTCGGCACAGCAGTCATAGAACTGCTCGTTTCTGTCTCCCGGGACTCCTGAAGACACACAGAGAAGCTCAATTATATTTTTTAATTTTATTGTTCTGTGTTAAAATGTTGTTTCCTTATCAAAAATATACCTGGATTTGTGTTTTGTTTCACACATGTTTAACACACAAACCGTGCATATTTCTTCTTCTGCCAAAAAGAAAACACTCTGTTACACCTTGTGATGTCATGTGGTAATACAGGAAGTGCTCCACTGTGTTTTCAAAACTTCATACACCATCACTAGAATCATTTGGATGATTTCAGCCCTGGAATTACGTATATTTATGAAACAGAAGGTAAAATTTAATTGTTAACTTGAAAACTACTGTTTCATGACATCACAAGGTGGAACAGAGCACTTGGAGCATTGAGCTTTGGAGATGTGGACAGATGAATAATAAAATATTACTCAAACATGTGTAAATGAAACAAAACACCATAAAACTTCGGTATGTTTTGATGATGTAACAATATTTTAACATGGCTAAAATCTCACAAGAGCTAATTTTATGAACTATAGGACCTCTAAAAATCTGACTTTTATGTAACTTGAGATTCAGTTCAATTCAATAAAATTTTTTTCCACAGTGTTAAAATATAAGAGGCACACATTTATACGTATATGTAAATATGCACATACAATTGACGTGTATATTATGTATGGCCATATGTGTTAACTGTAAAAAAACATGGACTCCAAGGAAGCTGAGAAACTTATCTATATATATATATATATATATATATATATATATATATATATATATATATATATATATATATATATATATATATATATATATATATGGGGTCCATCACTAAGGCGTGATTAATTTAGTGTTTAGTTTAGATAGAGATTTTATCGTCATCATCATACTATAATGGAAAACACAATAATTGCCTAAGTGGTTTGCAATTTCAGCTATATTTTTGTCAAGTGGAATGCGCCGATACAGTGTAAACAAAATAATACTTAACTATTTTCTTTTTTCACCAAACCTTACAGAATTATTCTTACGGCAGGAGCCTGGACCAGCCAGTAGCTCTCCACCCTCTTCCAAGTCCCAAGTATTTCTGAATTATACATTTTGTGCTGAATAACTCAATAATTAATCTGATTAAGTAAATTCCTCTCACCGTTGTAAATGTATGATTTTAATGCCTTCTTAGTGCACTAATAAATGGATAATGGATTGTGTTTTATATGCATCTAACAGTCCCCCAGCTAAGGCTTGCTGTGGTTCTTACTCAGTTTCTTGCGAGTGCTAAAATGAGTTAACTCTTTGGCATTTCCGTTTTGTAAAGGTAAACAGCAGAGGAAAAAGGTTGGGGATCCCTGCCGTAGGCAAATTCTTTGTGAATAAAACATATGAAGTTAATTCTGAAACCCATTGGCAGTGACTTTACCTATTAAGTCCCACTCTCCATTGGGCATGTATCCAGACACATCTGCCTCTTTCATCTGAATATCGAGCAGCCATCCATCAAAAGTCCAGGAGCCAAACTTCAGCTCACAACGCTGGATGTCAAATGGAAACCACCTGAACGTCGACGCTACAGGTGCTGACAAATATCCCTTTGAAGGATTACAAAAAGTGCTTTGAAACAGAGGATGGTCAAAATTAAGATGGGAGGCTCTGATTTTACATTTGATTTTGTAGGCTATGTTCACACTTGTTATTAGGCATGTTGTATTTATGAGGATTCATTTAGTAATTGACCAAGTACAGTGCTCTCAGTTAATCCAAAATGTTTATAAATCTTAAACCTGAACATTTAAGAAAGTAAAAGTGAAGTTTTGGCTTTCTTCTTCAAAATCTATGTGTGCACAATTATGGGGCAACTACATAAAAAAATTACATTTTCTTTTCTCACTAGTTTATTTCCATCTGTCAGAAGAGTAAACAACCCAAAATTTACAAATAAACATTTCTGACATTTCAAAAAAAAAAAGAGAGTGGAGTGCCCTGAAGTACAAGGAGTTCAGTGCTCAGAGACATGGCAGGAAGGCTGAAACCCGACCATCACTGAACAAGAAGCATAAGCTGAAACATCAAGACTGGGCCAAGAAATATCTGAAGATAGATTTTGCAAAGGTTTTATGGACTGATGAGATGAGAGTGACTCTTGACGGACCAGATGGATGGGCCCATCGCTGAATCAGTAATGGGCACAGAGTTCCAGTTCGACTCAGACGCCAGCAAGGTGAAGATGGGGTCGTGGTACAGGCTGGTATTATTAAAGATGAGCTTGTTGAAACTTTTCGGGTTGAAGATGGACTCAAATGCACTCCAAAACCTACTGCCAGATTTTAGAAGACATTTTCTTCCAGCAGTGGTACAGGAAAAAGTCTGCATCTAACAAGAGGACCATGATTTTCATGCAGGACAATGCTCCATCACATGCATCAAAGTACTCCACTGCGTGACCTGCCAGTAAAGGCCTTAAAGATGAAAAAATAATGCCCCCCTTCCTCACCTGACCTAAACCCTATTGAGAACTTGTGGGCACTTCTTAAACAGGAGATTTAAACTGACGCAAAACAGTAAATCTCTCTGAACAGCATCTGGGAGGCTGAGGTTGCTGCTGCACAAAATGTTGATTGTCAACAGATCGAGAAACTGACAGACTCCATGAATGGAAGGTTTATGACCAATATTGAGAAGAAAAGTGTCTATATTAGTTACTGATTTTTATTTATTTACTTATTTTTATGTCAGAAATGTTTATGTGTACATTTTAAATTATTTACTATTCTGACAGATGAAAATAAACAAGTGCTAATGGAAAATTTTTCATTTAGTTGTGTAATAATTCTGCACATTAATAGTTGCCCAATAATTGCGCACATGTAGATTTTCTCCTAAGAAAGCCAAAACTTTCTTAAATATTCAGGTTTGAGGTTTATTAACATTTTGGATTGACTGACAGCACCGTAGTTGTCCAATTATAAAATGAATACTCATAAATACAACTGCACACAGTGTATCCTGTAACATGTGAAAATTGAACTCAAAATTACATCAACTTAAATGCATTTTCTAGACACTGGTCCAAACCTTAATCATAGTCACTGTTTGCTTGAACTTAAGCTAGACCCAAATCCAAACTGTAACCTATTTTAACCCATATTTGAACTTTAAACCACCATGTTGCTGATCTATTCATAAACGATTTACATCATGATGAACAGATTTTTTTTTCCACATACAAAAGACAGTGATGATGTGAGTTTGTGCATGCAGATTTTAGTCTCCACAATGTGATAAATACCATTCCACCACATCACCTAAACAAGCCTAAACAAGGAACTAAACCTGAACTAGACCATGACTAAATCTGAACTACCAGAGAACCAACCCAAGTCTACATTTAGTGCTAAAAAGGAATCAAGTCAGGACAAGTGTGACTATAGCCATACAAGGTAAAATCATAAAGTATTTATGTCAGAAAGACGTGATTAAAACTCTTACCTGGAGGCAGATATTCACAGAAGCCACTCGAATTCACCAGGACATTTGTTTTAAAAGTTGCATCAAATTTATCATGAGCGCTACAGAAAAATAAAGTGTACAGTCACCTTATGAATGTCTTAATATTGATAATTGCCATGGCAACTCCTCCTCACCTGTTGTAAAGCAGAATGTCAGGAGTCCAGATCTGGTCAGGGGTAAAACGCAGGTTCTTCACTCCAGGATAATCTGACTGGTTCCACTTTAAGTAATGGTCATACCACTGCTAAGAGTCACAAAGCATAAAGTGCACAGATAAGGAATATATAATCATTTAATTGTCTTTTTTTTTTTTTCAATAATAACTCAGCAAACATGATTTAATTTACAATAATTTCACTCTGCATAAGAATGTTCCTTATTGTTACAGTCAACTCACCATTTGTAACCAAGCATTTGTGGTCAGTATCTGGTTCTTTTCATCCTGTAACAACAAGTGGGGGTCACCAATTATATTATAAGTGCATTCCTAAACTTTCACTTTTCTGTTGAGAGTATGTCATCTTCTTTGCTACACAGGGATGGCATTTCTTTGTCTGAAATGTTCCACAGTATGACATTAAACTTAATCCATGTATCATTTGTTCATTCGTTTTTCAAAATAAAACCAAAAATAAGAAAATTTAAAAAACAACAATTTTCTTCATTATTTGTCTCCAAAACCAAAATGAAAAAAAACGAATAATGATTTGTTTTTTTTAGTTTTCGATTTTGTGTTTAAATTAATAATGGGAAAAAGAACATTTCTGTGACTGTGAACCAGGACTGAACCAGAACTAAAACAGGACTAAAACAGGACCACACCAGGTCTAAACCAGGACTAAACCAAAATTGAACCAGGACTAAACCAGAAATAAACTGGTCTCAGTCCTGGTCTCAGTCCTGGTCTGGTCCCGGTTTCAGTCCTTGTCTCTGTCCTTGTCTCAGTCCTGGTCTTGTCCCGGTCTGTTCCCAGTCTAAGTCCTGGTTTCAGTCTCTGTCTCAGACCTGGTCCTGGTCCCGTTCTGGTTTCGGTCTCAGTACTGCTCTGGTCTCGGTCTCAGTCCTGATCATCCGACAGTGTACACGGGTGCAATTCCGGGCCATCACAACATTCCTGGTTCAGTCTCGGTTTAGACCTGGTTTAGTCCTGTTTTAGTCCTGGTTCAGTCCGTATGTGGTGTAAAAGTCCAGCTTCGCAGTTTAAGTCATGGGAACGGGAAATAGCCGTTGTCTGTTTTTTCCTTTATTCATTTAAACACAAAATTGAAAATTTAAAAAAACAAATCGTTATCTGTTTTTTTCATTTTGGTTTTGGAGACAAATAATGAAGAAAATATTAGATTTTTCATTTTCTTATTTTTGGTTTAATTTTGAAAAACGAATGAATGAATGATCCACAGATTAAACTTCTCCAAATAGACACTGAAATGGAAAAACACCAGATACATCAGATTCTGTGTTGTCTAGCTTTGGAAAGAATTAAAATCCACCTCAAAAACAACTCTTTGACTCAGAATTTTTTTTATTTTCATTCAACGTTTAAACTATTTTTTTCCCCACAACACAACACCACCAGGCCGAGTAACAGGTCAGATCATTGGAGAAGCAACCCCGCTCACAGTAAGATTGCCTGTTTTTATTAGCAACAAAAACATCTATATTTGAAAAGATACGGAAGAGACAGATGGAGAAGTTTAATGTCATACTGTGGAAAATTCCAGACAAAGTAATTACATCTCCTTGGAGACAAGCATGTGGCATACTCTTCACCAAAAATGAGATAGTGCAGCTTTAAATGATTGGAGGACAGAAGTGGTGCATTATAGTTGTAGTGTTTTTTGTTCACTTACCACATCCATCACCTGCATGAGTGTGAAGGAGAAGTGCACTGTGAGGGTCTGGGAGTCGTTGCCCACCGGTCGCTCCATCGGGTTATAGTCCCTCAGCAGCTTCTTTAACAGGAAGCGCTGGTGAGGACCCTGCATGGACACTGCAACATGAGGTGAAGAGAAAATGAGAAATAGAAAATAGCTGTGAAACTGCTCTGTCACTCACTATCACCTGTAACGCTTTAGGTTGCCCTGCACAGCTATTTATGACCCTGTTCCTCATCTTAGAATGTTCCACTTGATGCCACATGAATTGTATATAAATTTTGATTTATGTGTATGATAATATCCTTGGTTTCAGAATGTTAAAAAAGCATTTTAGCAAACTATTAATAGTGTTTTTGAATGGGAAAAAGTCCTCAAATTGTTGCATAACAGGAATCTGAAGCCCATGAATACGTCATTCTCTGAAAGAAATCAATACTTTTACTTTTGTACTAGTATTCTGGGTTATATGTTGGCCTATACTGCAATTTGTCTGTTACAACTGACAAAAAGAGAAAATAATTTGGTGTTGCAGTTATTATATGAGCTTAAATTTCTCTTGTCCTTCCAACCACAGTCACCAATGTGCCCCAAATTCTACATTTTGAAGTGGTCACCAAGACAAAATGCAATAAATATGGGCGGCACATAAAGGTAATTGAACACTGTGGGGCAGACCAGGCACGTGTAACTGACAAAGACAGATAGTGACTGCTAATCTTAATCAATTATCTCTGATGCAGGCTGCTTATGCGCTGTTGTAAACATGCCTGTCTTCTTCAGCAGAACACACCAGGGCAAAGGAAAAAAACAACTCCCAAGATCCCTATCAAACATGTGAAATAAACAGGGCAATCTCAAAGTTTAAAAGCAGTTGTTTGATACATTTTCCTATTCTTCACCTGCTTTATTCTTTTTTTTTTTTTCACCAAAATGCACCGCACAGCATTAGAAAAGATCAATGCATAGCTATAGTGCTGATTAAGCACTATATTTTCCTGTGAGCCTCTTAAGCAAAGGACCTCTGAGTTTGGGCTTCCACTGTGTCATTATCAAACTCAGTGCGAACATTCAACAGAACATTATATCACACAGTCACTAACACTTAATCTCCTTAACAAATTTTCAAAAGTCACTCACCTTGTAGCAGTGTTGCAGCCATCAGCATCCCCAAAGTCCCAACCGACTTCATGCTTCATCCCTCTGTATTAATGTAAAAGGAAAAGCCATTGAGGAGGTGAGAGGAGGAGAGATAGAGAAGGGAATTGTAAGGGGGCTGCTGAGTGTGATGCTGCTGATAGAGGAGCCAGAGCGTAAAATGTGCTGAGGGGAGAGGGAGGGAGTGGGTTATGCATAGAATGGAGGAATATTCTCACCAACAAGTATGATGCAAGTCACACTATTCACCTGATTTTGCTGTACATTCTTGGTTTATGTTTCTGTGTTCAGAGTGCTTAAATTATTTATTTTTTATCCAACGAAACCGTACCTTTTATGGGCAAAATCTGCTAAAGGATTTATCACGCAGTAAAAAAAAAAAAAACATTGCTGCAGTTGCTGTAGGCTGGTGTTTATCTTTGCATCTCATGCCTTAAAAATTCTAGTTTGATTTTCACGCATCAAAACAACAATGCTGCCCTCTAGTGGATATTTTCGTTAGCCTGACATAATAATCAAAATCTTTACGTTGCAAAATCAATAATACGTGGATAATAATAATAATAATGACAATAATTTAAAAAAACTTTACTTATTTATTGTATTTATTTATTTTTATTTATGTATTATTATTATTATTATTATTATTATTAATAATAATAATAATAATAATAATAATAATAATAATAATAATAATAATAATAATAATAATAATAATAATAATAATAAATTTATTTATTTATTTATTTTTATGTGTGTTTAGTTATGTCTGTCTTATTGTGGATGTGCTGGGTATCCAATCCCTTAAATTTGACAAATTATACAAAATAATAATAATAATAATACGTGGATAATATTTTATGCTGTTTTCTATCCATCAGTAATATAAACTGTACTTTTTAATAATAATAATTCATAATGGATTTTTTAAACTTATTATTTTTTTTATGTCGCGTCTCTAAAACGCGACGTGTGATTTGTTGTTGTCGCGTGTGGATGACGTCACGCCCATCCATTCGTTTTGTTTTTGTCGCTGGTTTTAAATCCTGCGGCAAAAGAAACGCAAACGAAAGACAGAGTAAAGGTGAGTGGGGAAATGGTGAGGGTTCATCTGCACTGTACTGTTGCTTAAATGGCGGACAGCGTTGCGTAAATGAGATAACAGTGACGGTGATGCTGTTGGTGCTGTGGGAGGTTGTTCGGTGCAGAAATAGTGAGCTAGCATCATGTTCTAGCATCATGTTAGCCGCTCGGTCTGTGCTCTGTGCGGAGGATGCTCTGCTCAAGCTCTGATGCTGTCTGTTTGTCTGTTTGTGTGACCAATATCACCTCAAACTGTAGAAAAAGAGTTGACCTCTAAATGTAGTGGGGACATGGAGGGACGGAATACATTATACTAACTGGCATGGCAACATATAATTTTCATTTTTTTTATATAAATTGTAATGCACAGAGAGACTGGAATAGCAAAAGGTGTCAACATACAGTATTACAACCCCGAAAGTTTATATATTTATATTTGTATCAGTGAATAAATGTAAAACGGAGTACAGGGAGGAGGACAACCAAAAGAAGGACATGTGCTCACTGTAGTGTCCATTCCTCCTTTTGTGTGTTTGTGATCAGTGCTATTAAATCAGGGTTCATGGAAATCTTGGAAAAGTCATGGAAATTGAATATGTCAATTTACAGGCCTGGAAGAGTCACGGAATTCAATGAAAGTTTGGGATGGAATTTTAGTATCATTTTCAGGCAACTAAAGTGTTCTATTAAGTTATCATTAGGCTATTGTGATTTTTTCCACACATGTGCGCCTTTTGTTTAAAAGAAATGACAATAAATGCATTGACAGGATTTTGAATGTTAAAAAACTATAATACCAATCCATAAGGTGAGTGGAAAGGGTTAACATTTCATATTTAGCCCTAAAAGTATGCTCAATTCTACACATGTAGGCGCTGTAAAGTCATGAAAAATTCACCTTAGGTCATGAAAAAGTCATGGAAAAGTTTAGAAATTTTGTCAGTGAAAAACAGTGGGAACCCTGTTAAATAGCCGCTGTTATTTGCTGTTTTTAGTTTTACAGCTGGACATTGTATTTGGTTATTACTAAGTTATGCAATTTTGACAATTCTGAAATCATCACTTTTTGTCAATGAAGAATATTAGTGTCTGAGTAATGGCACTCACTTCTGTTATTGCATTATTCTTACCATAGTCATTATTTTAAACACATTTTTGATTAGTTTTTTTTTTTTTTTTTTCCTTACTGTGACTAAAAAGGAAGTCATAAACTTGATGAGCCGCTGCTGTTCTGTGGCGTAAGCTGTTTCTTTCTGCAGATGCATAGGTCTCCCTGACTCCACATGTATGAGACGAAGTTCGTGATAAATGACTCTATACGGTACTGCCCTCCCCCTTCTGTTTAATGTACGCATTTCTGAAGTAACATAATGAACTACCTCTATTTTTATACCAAGGGTCAAGCAGGCGACGCCCTGCAACGGAGTTTAATTCGGGTAATGCGTCAGGACATGCAATGGGATTAGATTATTCATTTCTCCCTATGTTTTCAGTGACCTTCACGTACCTTCTGTTCATCATACTAGCGTTCACCGATCCTCTCAGAATATAGTGGTAAGATTTCAGACCTCACCGTGGGGACTATCGTATTATGTTGCAGTTGCACACTCCATAAATTTCCTACTCCTCGTTTTTTTATGGCAGAATCCGATCTAGTCACGTGACATCTCTTCTTTTCCCCCCTCACCGTAAATCCTTGTTTGCGAGCTTGAATAAACTAAAAAAGTATGTAAATTAAATGTTGACAGTGGTGGTTAATGTTTTTTTTTTTTTTTTATTTTGTGTTTACATACTTTACGCATTTTTAATCGCATCATTCTGTCACGTGACCACTATTGAAACTTATCTTTTCCTTAAAAATGAAAACGAAACTCACAATGCGCTTTCCTTTCCCGTTCCCTAGCCTTAATCAGCCATTTGCGTGTCTTTTAGCTTTGTGACCTCTTACAACCGGTTTACATCATTTCACAACCAGGTCTTATAAGAAAGCCACCTTCTCTGTCGCTCTCACTGTAGAATCTGGATTTACTGGAGGCGGGGTAGGTTCAACGCGGAAGATTTGGCTCACTGGAAATAAGCACATCACGCAAAATCAAAGCTTCGTGAAATCAGCTTCTTTATTGTGTGTTTAGAAGATAGAAACGATTAACTTTTTTTTTTCTTTTCTTCTTAATAGCAACCAATAGACAATGCAACACTCTGGGTAAGATTTTTTTTCTCCAAAACGTAGAACCTGTTTTGCAAGGTCCTTTTTTACGTTTAAACTTGATCATTGTTTATCTCTGTCGTAAAGCCATCTTTTATTTCAAAACAGGTTTCTCATAATTTCTCCCTAAGTCTCCACACAGAGGAGTAATAGAAGTTGTAGATATTGGTTGTTTCCTTTTGGTCTGTCAGTGCATATTCATGTGATAAACTGTTGCAGGGTGGTGTAACCTGACTCAATATTGGCTGTGCTCTTGTTGATGATGTCGCTCCTATAGACAACATCGAGCAATGTTAAATATGACACTTGAGGCGTAATCAATGTCCCTTTCTCAGGAAGAGTGCACTACTGTCCATTGTCCAGCTGGAATGGACTTGTAACTATTTAGGTATTGCCACTCCACTTGATCTGAGATTCAAACCTGTAAACTGCTGGTTGTGAGGCCAGATGCTAAGCCACTCTGCCTCTGTGCCTTACTGCTTAAATGTATCACGTTTCATTTGTCAGCAGCATCCATATCTGGTGTTATTTTGAACAGCCAGGAACAGTCATGCAAAGACGTAAATAATTAATTGCCGCCGTCGCTTTGGCCTAGACTTACGTTTCAGGAGGACTGGGGGAGACAGTCACCCTGCTGTATGTTTGTAGGACAGCTGGTCAGTTTTCTCTTTGCTCTGTCAATAGGTCTTGTATTGTTCACATCACACTATTTAAGTTCAAGCATCACTTTTCTGATTTAAGCGTTTCCTTATTTCTTATTTGTCAACCACTGTTTAATTTAAACGCTTTTAATTGTTTATTTTCTGAATTCCTGACTTTTTTTTCTTCGCTTTGTCTTTCAGGTATTTCCAAGCCACAACAAGCTGAACTTATCTCAAGATTTGCTATCAGTGTAAAAAGAGGTAGTGAAGTCACGCAGCTACAAGCCCTGTACTTTTTTAATCCCACCCCTGCGATATGAGCAGAGGTAGAGGAGGGCCCTATAATAAACACTATTTCCGGCATCCTTCACCCCACGGACAAACCAGAGAGGATTATTACCGGTCTGGACCTAACTCGCCGTACCGACAGGGAGCATATCAGAATTACTACTCCAGCCCAAACCGTCCTGCCGCTTCTGTTGTGTTTACCAGTCCCCCATCACACTACACTGTAGACCAGAGTCGCTCACCGAACTCTGTCTCCAGCCACCCTGACGGTTTTCAGACTTTTCAGCAACAACAAGCTGAATTCTTAAGAGGGAAAAGCTCAGAGGCACCAGAATACAGACCTACTGGAAGAGGGTCATCTGTGCCCCTAAATCAGCAGGAGGCAGGATACAGTAGCTTCCCAAAAAGTGCTCAAAGGGGAAGGGGGAGCCAGGGCCAGAGGTTTAGACACCCACAGTCTACTCCAGGTCAGGGGCAAGTGTATCCTTACCAGTTACAAGCCAATACAAACAGCACTCCATACCCTAATAGGTCATGGTCCTCTGCTATAGATCCCATATGTAACACTTTTCAGACATTATCCATTCAGCAAAAGCAGCACAACATAAGAGAACAGCAGAGATATCCTTCAACCAGGAGTTCTGGCAAAGTTAGCATTACCCTCACCTCAGATATCCAAGAGCAGGTATACAAAGCTTTAGCAGCCTTGAAGCCAGACGAAAGAATCCCTGCTAAATTCTTGGCTAAAAAGTTACATCTTCCCAAAAAGATAGTCAACAAAGTGCTTTATTCACTGGAACAATCACAAAAGGCTTGCAAGCAGGGTCTTAACCCTCCTGAGTGGAGTCTATACAGGCACAGCGAGGATCAAAAAGTACAGAGTCTTCCCTGTCACCTTTATAACAACCCAGAATACGCTCCAAAACCTGAAGAGGAATCCCCGGTCATCTCAAAAAGCACAGATCAAGAGGGGGAAGAGGACTCTGATGTGATTATTGAATCTAGTTGTTCTTCTTCCTGTTCCTCATTAGACGAAGAGTCTCAAAGCCAAGACAATCCTCAGCACCAGCACAAACTCCACAGATTTAGCAATGGCAAATCAGAAAGAGGGAATTTTGCAATACCTCCTGGGTGTGGGGGAGGCCACATCTCTTACTATTGCTAAGAATCTGGGGCTCAGGGGTGCCAAGCAGGTTAACCCAACACTTTATGCTTTGGAAAAACAAGGAGAAGTCATCAAAAATGGTGAGGTAAGTCCTCCTACCTGGGAGCTCTCTCCTCACCGTAAAGAAAGAATGGAGAGAAATGTCAAAGCCAAAGAAGTCTCTTCAGGTCAGAGTGGACTGCAACAGCAAAGTGCTACAAATGAAAGTGGAGGCTGTTCTATGTCTGTGCCATCTTCTTCAGTACCGGGTCTAGAACCACTGCCACTGCAAGCGGGGTCTTCAGACAATGGCCACAGAGAAGCTGTAAGTGATGTGCAAAATATTGTTTTTTATCTTTTTAAAATGAGAGATTTCTGTTATGTCCACTCATGACAACTAAAGGTCATCTTGTTATTTCCTTAGGCATCAGCTTTCACATTGCCACAGGCTAAAGAGCCCAGTGAAGGGCAGTGGGCGACTGACGAAATCCCAGAGTACCTCAATACCATTCGCAGAGAAACGGATGCAGTGAGGGCCAATCCTCAGGCCAACAACATGGGAATTGTAGCAGTGTCTTTGGCTGCACCACCTCCACAGAACTTTTGGGGGAAGTTACAAGAGGTTAAACTGAAGAACCCGGTCAGTGGACTCATGGAGTATGCTCAGTTCATTGGTGAGAGCTGTGAGTTCCTGCTTCTTGACCAATCAGGACCATCGCATGACCCAAGGTTAGCCTTGATTTTGTGTATGGGCTTGTCTTAAATTAATTTGTCTTCTGTGTGTTTTTTAATCAACGATTTTCTTTTATTTTGCCTGCTTAAGATTCCGCATGCAGGTGATGCTGAGTGGAAAACTGTTTCCAGTCGCTGAGGCCTCAAGCAAAAAAGTGGCAAAAAAAGACGCTGCTGCAGCTGCTCTGCGAGTGCTGGCTGCTGAGATGCAGGGTGGGCCCGGCTCAGGGGAAGAGGGAGGCACTGCCAACGTGGGCCAAGCTACGGGTCTATTTTCAGATAGTGTAAGTATCACAAAACTCAAGAGCTTAAATGGTCAAATGTACATTTAATGTTTATGAGAAAAATATTTTGTTTTTTTAGGGGTCTCTTGAAGACATGCTGGGAGCAGACGGTGGAGAGGAGATGAGGACATCTGATGGGGCTCGGCAGCCTCTGTCCCGCTCTCTTCCTGGGGGAAAGAATCCAGTGTCTGTTCTGATGGAGTACAGCCAACGCAGTGGCAACTCCATTGAGTTCATTGTGACTGGTCAGGCTGGTCCTCCACATGACCCCAGGTACTAACTGCTTCACCTTCACATCTGCTCAAATAACACGGCAAAACATTTAAAACAAGTAATGTGAGAAATTACTCAATATTTTCACTGATTATTGGCAAGTTATGTTACACTGTGTGTGTGTCTGAGTGAAAGTGTGTGATAGTTTCCAAACACCTTTACGAAAGCACCTAAGAATACTCCCCCTGGGTGGGTATATAAAGCAGGTCCAGGTACTAACAAATACCATCAAAGAGGGAAGATGGAGATGTCACTGTCCCTTCAAATAATGACTGAACTAAACTAAAGCAGAAATTACACTGATACTAAATTCCCTTTCTCGAGTTAGAGCACATAACCATTTAATTAAATACACAATGTTTGTTGTCAGGTTTATGTACCAGGTCAAGATAGGAGAGACGTTGTTCCCAGAAGCCTCGGCTCCAAGCAAAAAGGCAGCTCGCCAACTGGCAGCAGAAGAGGCAGTTAAAGAACTAATGGCAGATGGACGACTGCAGTCCAACAAGGTAAGAGACTCGTTTTGAAAAATCTTGCCCTGAAACCTGAATAACACTACTCTTTTATTCTGTTAGCCCCACTTTCCTCTGGGCACTTCCAATGACGAGGAAGCCTTTGGGAACCCGTGTCTGCCTCTGCCCCCTCTGACAGCAGATGCACTGCGAGCGGCTCATGAGGCAGGGGTGGGAGACCTTATCAACTATCTCAACAACAATGCAGTTTCTGGCTTGCTGGAGTATGCAAGAGCGCGTGGGTTTGCTGCAGAGATCCGACTTGTGGACCAGTCTGGACCAGCCCATGAACCAAAGTTAGTGGCACATGACCTAATACTGGAGAACCACACTCTATATAATGTCAATAATAACTTTTAAAATGTAACTTTTTACTGTCCATCTGCACTGCTCAGGTTCACGTACCAGGCCAAACTTGGTGGGCGCTGGTTTCCTCCCGTCTGTGCCTCCAACAAGAAGCAGGGCAAACAGGAGGCGGCAGATGCTGCTTTGAGGATACTGATTGGAGAAGCTGAGAAAGCAGCACGAACAGGGGAACTCATCCCTGCAGAGGTATGACCTCTTTTGTTCCTCATTCATCCATGCACTACATGACACTACACTTCAAATGTACATTTAAAATCATATGGATTGTGTTTGTACTGTCCCTTTGTCTAAATATAGCTTCCAGTGAGTGGCAGCACTTTACACGACCAAATAGCCATGTTGAGTCACCAGCGCTTCAATGCCCTGACCACACGTATACAGCACAGCCTTTTGGGACGCAAGATTCTGGCCACCATCGTGATGAGGAGAGGGGAGGGCCTGGGCACTGTGGTCAGCCTAGGAACAGGTAAACAGAACCTCATAGACATGCGTATAAACAGCTTCACATTGGGTTCAGTGTCTTTCCTAAAAAGCACAGGCGTCATAAATGTGCTTTTCTGATCCAAACCAAAAGGGCCTGAACACGACCTTGTGGTGTTGTGTAGCTGTGTCCTTTGACGGTGTCTTTGCTTTTTTTTTCATCAGGGAATCGTTGTGTTAAAGGAGAGGAGCTGAGCCTTAAAGGCGAGACGGTTAACGATTGCCATGCAGAAATCATCTCCAGAAGGGGCTTTGTCCGGTAAAAATAGCTCTATTTTATTTATTTTTTTTACAGTGTTTGATGACCAGTTCTAAATATACTTAGCTTGTCAGACACAGTCTGCAGGGCAGTACAAGTGTACCTCTCTCCTGCTCTCAGGTTTCTGTACAGTGAGCTGCTCAGGCACTTTGATGGAGCAGATGACAGTATATTTGAGCCAGCTGAAGAAAACAAGCTGAGAATCAAATCTGACATCACCTTTCACCTCTACATCAGGTGGGACTATCAGATGTTGTATCTTCTCTTTCACACTCCTCTGTATTGGCTTCATTCATCAGTGTTTTACCTGTGTGTTTTTGCTGTCATCTTTCCCATAGCACGGCACCGTGTGGAGACGGAGCTCTGTTCGACAAATCCTGCAGTGAGGCGGGGGATGAAGTGGTGGGTCACCAGCCTCTTTTTTGAGAACGCTAAACAGGGCAAGCTACGAACTAAAGTGGAGAACGGTGAGTAATAAGAACTCTGACTGTCTGCACTTTGCAGTGATGATTTTTTTCTAGTTCCAAATGTGTGTGTGTGTGTATCAGGTGAAGGCACCATCCCTGTGGAGTCGAGTGATATTGTGCCCACCTGGGATGGCATTCAGCACGGGGAGAGGCTGCGCACCATGAGCTGTAGTGACAAGATCCTCCGCTGGAATGTGCTTGGACTGCAGGGGGCGCTGCTGTCTCATTTTGTTCATCCTATCTACCTAAAGTCCATTAGTCTGGGTAAATTACAAGCTTATTGATTCAAATATTAAGTCGGCTTTGACAGGATCTTTAGATTTGAAATTATGTGTCTCAGGTTATTTGTACAGCCATGGGCACCTGACACGAGCCGTTTGTTGTCGACTTGCGAGAGATGGAGAAGCACTCGCGAAAAGTCTCCCCATCGCCGTTTAGGCTCAATCACCCTGAGGTAAAACAATATAAACAGAAGCACTGCTAAGTTTCATTTATCACTGATTGTCAATCAGCACACTCTAAGCTCTGCTTCCTTGTCTTGTGTTAAACTGAATATGATCTGATGGAGTTTTCTCTCCTTTCTCGTTTTTGTCTCTGATTGTCTGCTGTAGGTGGGACGAGTGAGTGTGTATGACTCCACGCGACACACAGGCAAGACCAAAGAGTCCAGTGTGAACTGGAGCTTTCCAGACCAGCACTGTGTGGAGGTGCTGGACGGGACCAAAGGCAAACTGGATGGGTAAGTGGCACAACAGTTTTAACAGAAAATCAAAACCAACATTTAAATGTTTCAAGTGTCTAATGACAGCTTTTGTTTATAGAAATAAAATGGCTGTGTCCCGGGTTTGTAAGGCCAAACTCTTCTGCCTCTTTCGCGCTCTGTGTCAGAGATCTGGGCGCAGCGATCTCCTCTCCTTATCTTCGTATGCTCAGGCCAAGATTTTGGCCGAGGACTTCCAGAAAGCCAAAAGGCTGTTTTTCCAGGCTCTCAGCGTCCAAGGATATGGGGCCTGGATCGGCAAACCAATGGAGGAAAAGACTTTTGAGTTGGGAACTTGGAATAACATGGTAAACTGTCCCAGTGGAAACAATGGAAATGGCAATGGGAATGTAATAGAGATCAAGGCAGAGGATATGGAGATAAAGGCAGAGGGGGTCTAGTATGCTCACATCTTGTATGTGACATTAATAATAATGTGTGGATGAGAGAGAAGCATAGGGCTTGGGCCCCAAGTGGTCTCTTCACACAGTGCAAACCAAACCTAATTTTGTTTTTCAAAATGTATTCTATGATTTTATTTACTGCCAGTTTGTTGATTGCTAACAAGCAGTTGGTAAAGAGTATTGAAAGTACTTTTGAAAATAAACCTTTTTCATGCCATGTGCTGAGAATATCTCAAGCACAAATAGACTGTGGACATTTTCACCTTGAAAAAAAAAAATCACTTTTAGTTTTGAGATATGTTATTTCCTTTAATGAACTGCATCTTCTTCCACTGTTATACATTGATGCCCTTGTATAATTGTTTAAATTGAACAGCATACTGTAAGATTTCTTTTTTTGAACTAAATCATGTCAGCAATGTGTGTGCTATTTTGTCTTTAACCATTTTAATTTACATGTGCAGTGCCCTACTCTTTGTTATAATATGATAAATATGTGGAAAAAATTGTGGTTTTGCTTATTGATTTCCATAAGTATTTTCAAAAAACTTGTCAATAGTCTATAGTCTACTTATTTTTTGCACACTTACTGGACAGAAAAAAAAAAAAATCCCAAATCCAATAGCTGCCATGGTCTGTGCGTGTAGTGCTTTCTAGTATGTGTGCCATCCACACCATGACATAGGGATGCACAAGTGTTTTCCAAAAATGTAGAATTTTTTTTAATGCATATACAAAGGGGAACACTGACTTTGTATCGGAGTTGTATAATTTTTTGTATTATTTATTTTTCTGGGGACCAATCCCCCATTTCTCTCCCAGTGAACAATGGCGAAAACTCACAAAAATATGCCCAAAATTGAAATTCTGAGTATTTCCAATTTCAGAAAGTAAATAAAAATGGCACGTCCATGTGTCCATGGAAATAGTCATTTTTAATTGCTGCCAGAAGCCTTCTCTTTCATCTTTTACTGAAACATGATTTTTTCTACATCACTACTGTGGAAGAGCGGTTATCCTGTCTCCTCTCAGTAAAGGGGTTGTGGTTGTGTGGAATATTCTTGTTTCTTTGCTTTCAAACATCACTGAGGATCTGTATTGCAAAGTCCATAAAACCCTCATGTTTAATTGAATACAGAGAATCCTAGTTTCACTTTTTCTTCTCCCCTGAACTTTAAGTCAAATGTCTCCAAAACAGTCCAACAATATGAGGGTTGATGAGATGATGAGTAAAGAGGGGGCATTACACAAAATCTTTTTTTTTTTTTAGTTTTCTACCATATTATAATGTTTTCTCAGCAAAAACATGCCTGAAGAGGTTTTATATACTGTACGTCATCCATGCATGTTTGAGTACTTTACAAAAAGTACAAAAAAAAAGAGAAAACCAAACTAAACCACACACAGGAACTTGACAAACCTGATTTGATGTGCAATTAATTAGCAAAATGTACACAGATTGTGTTGTGATAATGCTCTGAAGGGGGAGTGACTTAGCACAGGCAGCAAAGTGAGGGCAGTCTTAAAATGTCAAAAAACAAAAGTGAAATAAATTTTTGGCAAAAATAGCATTTTCAAAGCAATAAAAGGAAACATGGTGATCTAAATGTTATGTGTTAGCAGTTAAAGGTGCATTGTGTAATTTTTCTTGGTGATGGTGGGTCTGTCAAATGCTCTTGTACTTAATTCTCTGCATTAGACATACCCTTCAGTGCTATTGGATTAATGGTCCTGTACCTGAGATTTCATCTCATGTATTTGAGCATGTGACTTCCCCAGTACAGATGTACTGTATAAGCAGCTTTTGTGGTCAGAGCATATTGTGTACTCTCTGCATCTTATTATAAAGTGTTTTATTGTCCTATAATCAAGAAGTGTGTGTTAGCAGGCAAGTTTTAGTTATCATCTCAGCAAAACTCCACTCTGGCCTCTGAAAGTTGTAAAAGTGCTCATAAACTCATGGGGGTGAATAAAGTGGGTGAGGAATAACTTAAGACCACTGCAAACCGAAATATAATAGTTCTGGTTTTCACAGTTTTAGGACAGTAAAAAATGTTGTGCCCTTAAGCAAGATACTTCACCCACATTTCCTAGCATGAATACGTTAAGAGTGAGTGATTGACGGTCATAGCGGCCAGTAGCGCAGATCGGCAGCCTGTTTCTGTCAGGCTGCCCCAGGGAAGCTGTGGCTATAGAAGTATCTAAACATGACCTATAGTGGAGTGAATCAATAATGATCAAAGCGTAGTACTTTGAAAGGCTCTTTCTCTTGTATAAAATCAATAATCAATAATATTCCAACCAACATTTTCAAGTAAATATTTATATCTGAGCAGACACTACCACAATGGAAAGTTTGTGTACACTGACAGAAGTGAAGTGCCCATCAGTGACCTGCTTTACCGATCTGGGTGGCAGAGGGTGAGGGCTGATCATTGCTGCTTGCAGCTATATTTTTGTGTACATGCAATCAAAAGGGGTTTGTTTATGTGTGATTTATTTTATTCCAATAACAATAACAGTTTTTATTTCTGCCAGCTGGTCAAAACAAAACAACAACATCAACAAAAAACAACAACAAAGAAATGGACTGTTCTGGTAAGATCTAAATACAAACAAATGCTGACACCTAGTGAGGTATATCATGACAACTACATTTATATTGAAGATAATACATTCCTGGTTGGCTGGACAAGAGGAGAATGAAGCTTTAGTCTAAACGACACAATAATTTACTGTTTATAGTCTATGGTTCAGATCGTTGCCGTTTCCACTACGCCACTTTTATGCGCACAGCCTCCGCTCGTGTGTTTGTCGCAGGAAAAGTGCGTCACTTTTCATCATCAGTGCCTTTTTGTTTCCATCGCATCTTTTAGCACTGCGGCACAAACTGCGGAGAGGACAAGGAGATATCATGAAAAGGTGAGAGATAAAATACGAATGGTAACTGATTATTGTTTCCCCCTCAGTGGCTTATTGTGGTTTAAGCGGTTTTGTGTTTTGAATGAGTCTCGCGGGTGGTCAGAATGATGCGGTACAGTGTAATGACAGGAGTAAAGAGCTAAAACACGCTAAGGCTAGCGGCACTGTGCGGGAAAACGCCACAAAAAGTAAGGCGATTCATCTGCATGCTGTGCCCTGTATAAGCTACAGTAAAATAACTGTTGCTATCAGGGTATAAATATTTTAGGTTTACTCAATGACTTCTAGTGTTATTGCAATCCAGTTAGTGCTCTATAACGTAGCGTAAAAAGCCTTTGTTAAGGACTTCACAGCTGCAGCTGTAAATGCCGGCCGTGTAATAATTCATTGTTTACATTGTTCAGATGAGTTCCAGCACGAGGTATTTCTTTCATAGGCTCATGAAATGCAAGCCCCATAAAACGTACATCACACTAGCTGCAGAATACAAATATTATTTTAATCTATTTACTAAGGATTTTCTCACATAAAGACTACATAAATGGATGAACTGAGCTGTTGTTATTTCTGTTGGTGTAAGCAGTTTTCTCTTGCAGATGCATAGGTCATTCTAACATCCTCTGCCTCCTCTGTATGAGAGGAAAACAGCTCTACACACAAGTCCCTTTTACTTTTTAATGTAGCTGTGTTATTGCAGGTGCAGTGCTTATCTATTGTATCTTCGTATCTTCCCTTTATCTTTTTTTTTTTTTTACTTTTATTCATGCCTCAAAAGGATTTAAATAGACAAGTATCATTAAAGGAAATGGCTTTTTAGGACCTTTGAGTCTCTCAACACAGAGGAGCATTATCAAAGTGGTTCTTATGGATAGTTTTGTTCTTCTGTCAGCTGTTATCTTGGATCAGGGTCCAGCTCTAGTCCAGTTTAACCTCAGGCATGGTCCCTCTCTCTCTGCATTCATGTGATAAACTTGTGTGTGCTGTTATGTTGCAGAGTGGTGTAACCTGACTCAGTATTGGCTGTGCTCTTGTTGATGATGTCGCTCCTATAGACAACACTGAGTGATGTTAAATATGACACTTGAGGCTTAATCAATGACTGTTACTTAGCAAGAGTGCTGTACTGTCCATTGCCTCGAGTTTAACCATAGCTGTTTAGAGTACACCTTACTGCTTAAATGTATCATATTTTCTGGTGTTAATTTGTACAGTCAGGGACAGTCATATGAAGACTTGAATAATTAATGACCACCAGCCCTTTGGCCTGGGCTTATGTTTCAGGAGGACTGAGGGAGACGGTCACCCTGCTGTATCCTTGTAGGGTGGCTGGACAGTTGTGTTTCAGTGTCACTGCATTGTAGACAACCCTTAGTTTTTTATGTTATATAATTGTGCCCTTGTTGATCCTTTTCAGGTTTGAAAGTTTGTCTGGAATTTACACAGTCCATCATTTCCGCTGTGCACTGCTGTAAAAGAATCTGATTCTCTGCCTTTGGGAGAAATTGCAAACCAAGGACAAAGAGTGTAATATCTGCAGTGATACGGTTTCCCCCAGAGCTCAAACTAACAATGGCAGCACAGAAAGAGCTAGTTTTGCAATACCTCCTGGGTGTGGGGGAGGCCACGTCTCTTACTATTGCTAAGAATCTGGGGCTCAGGGGTGCCAAGCAGGTCAACCCAACACTTTATACTTTGGAAAAACAAGGAGAAGTCATCAAAAATGGTGAGGTAAGTCCTCCTACCTGGGAGCTCTCTACTCACTGTAAAGAAAGGATGGAAAGAAACGTCAAAGCCAAAGAAGTCCTCTTCAGGTCAGAGTGGACTGCAGCAGCAAAGTGCTACAAATGAAAGTGGAGGCTGTTCTATGTCTGTGCCATCTTCTTCAGTACCGGGTCTAGAACCACTGCCACCGCAAGCGGGGTCTTCAGACAATGGCCACAGAGAAGCAGTAAGTAATCTGAGAAATAATGTTCTCAATAGTTTTTATTAATTTAAGGAGGTTTATGTCAGTGTCCATTCATGATAACTAAAGGTCATCTTGTTATTTCCTTAGGCATCAGCTTTCACATTGCCACAGGCTAAAGAGCCCAGTGAAGGGCAGTGGGCGACTGACGAAATCCCAGAGTACCTCAATACCATTCGCAGAGAAACGCAGAGGGCCAATCCTCAGGCCAACAACATGGGAATTGTAGCAGTGTCTTTGGCTGCACCACCTCCACAGAACTTTTGGGGGAAGTTACAAGAGGTTAAACTGAAGAACCCGGTCAGTGGACTCATGGAGTATGCTCAGTTCATTGGTGAGAGCTGTGAGTTCCTGCTTCTTGACCAATCAGGACCATCGCATGACCCAAGGTTAGCCTTGATTTTGTGTATGGGCT
Source organism: Boleophthalmus pectinirostris (assembly GCF_026225935.1). Lineage (NCBI taxonomy): Eukaryota > Metazoa > Chordata > Actinopteri > Gobiiformes > Gobiidae > Boleophthalmus > Boleophthalmus pectinirostris. The sequence goes on from NW_026571447.1 coordinate 28,328,670, forward strand.
TGTCTTAAATTAATTTGTCTTCTGTGTGTTTTTTAATCAACGATTTTCTTTTATTTTGCCTGCTTAAGATTCCGCATGCAGGTGATGCTGAGTGGAAAACTGTTTCCAGTCGCTGAGGCCTCAAGCAAAAAAGTGGCAAAAAAAGACGCTGCTGCAGCTGCTCTGCGAGTGCTGGCTGCTGAGATGCAGGGTGGGCCCGGCTCAGGGGAAGAGGGAGGCACTGCCAACATGGGCCAAGCTACGGGTCTATTTTCAGATAGTGTAAGTATCACAAAACTCAAGAGCTTAAATAGTCAAATGTACATTTAATGTTTATGAGAAAAATATTTTGTTTTTTTAGGGGTCTCTTGAAGACATGCTGGGAGCAGACGGTGGAGAGGAGATGAGGACATCTGATGGGGCTCGGCAGCCTCTGTCCCGCTCACTTCCTGGGGGAAAGAATCCAGTGTCTGTTCTGATGGAGTACAGCCAACGCAGTGGCAACTCCATTGAGTTCATTGTGACTGGTCAGGCTGGTCCTCCACATGACCCCAGGTACTAACTGCTTCACCTTCACATCTGCTCAAATAACACGGCAAAACATTTCATTTCAGATTACAAATGATTTTGTGATTGTGCTTTAAAATGTGGGGTCACCTGACTCAAGAAACAGTATTGCCAGTGTTTCTTGGCTGTTTCTCTAGTGCAGTCCTCGAGGCAGTTGGTTTGATAATAGCAAAACATTTTCCGTGGCGCAGATTTCTGCACATTTGGTGGCAAATGCGAGCCTTAATTTTAACACATATTTTGAAGCAAAAATGCTTTTGCTTATATTGAAAGTTGAGTCTTTTTAACTTTCTGTTAAATATTTTAAAACATATATTGTTATATAATTTTTTAATGTCAGCGTTTCTAGGAGGGCAAATTTCCACAACATTGGCAAGTCAACTAGATTTATTCTTACATAGACAAATGACAGACTTTATTTATTTTTGTTGTCAGGTTTATGTACCAGGTCAAGATTGGAGAGACGTTGTTCCCAGAAGCCTCAGCTCCGAGCAAAAAGGCAGCTCGGCAGCTGGCAGCAGAAGAGGCAGTTAAAGAACTAATGGCAGATGGACGACTGCAGTCCAACAAGGTAAGAGACTCGTTTTGAAAAATCTTGCCCTGAAACCTGAATAACACTACTCTTTTATTCTGTTAGCCCCACTTTCCTCTGGGCACTTCCAATGACGAGGAAGCCTTTGGGAACCCGTGTCTGCCTCTGCCCCCTCTGACAGCAGATGCACTGCGAGCGGCTCATGAGGCAGGGGTGGGAGACCTTATCAACTATCTCAACAACAATGCAGTTTCTGGCTTGCTGGAGTATGCAAGAGCGCGTGGGTTTGCTGCAGAGATCCGACTTGTGGACCAGTCTGGACCAGCCCATGAACCAAAGTTAGTGGCACATGACCTAATACTGGAGAACCACACTCTATATAATGTCAATAATAACTTTTAAAATGTAACTTTTTACTGTCCATCTGCACTGCTCAGGTTCACGTACCAGGCCAAACTTGGTGGGCGCTGGTTTCCTCCCGTCTGTGCCTCCAACAAGAAGCAGGGCAAACAGGAGGCGGCAGATGCTGCTTTGAGGATACTGATTGGAGAAGCTGAGAAAGCAGCACGAACAGGGGAACTCATCCCTGCAGAGGTATGACCTCTTTTGTTCCTCATTCATCCATGCACTACATACATACATACTTCAAATGTACATTTAAAATCATATGGATTGTGTTTGTACTGTCCCTTTGTCTAAATATAGCTTCCAGTGAGTGGCAGCACTTTACACGACCAAATAGCCATGTTGAGTCACCAGCGCTTCAATGCCCTGACCACACGTATACAGCACAGCCTTTTGGGACGCAAGATTCTGGCCACCATCGTGATGAGGAGAGGGGAGGGCCTGGGCACTGTGGTCAGCCTAGGAACAGGTAAACAGAACCTCATAGACATGCGTATAACAGCTTCACATTGGGTTCAGTGTCTTTCCTAAAAAGCACAGGCGTCATAAATGTGCTTTTCTGATCCAAACCAAAAGGGCCTGAACACGACCTTGTGGTGTTGTGTAGCTGTGTCCTTTGACGGTGTCTTTGCTTTTTTTTTTCATCAGGGAATCGTTGTGTTAAAGGAGAGGAGCTGAGCCTTAAAGGCGAGACGGTTAACGATTGCCATGCAGAAATCATCTCCAGAAGGGGCTTTGTCCGGTAAAAATAGCTCTATTTTATTTATTTTTTTTACAGTGTTTGATGACCAGTTCTAAATATACTTAGCTTGTCAGACACAGTCTGCAGGGCAGTACAAGTGTACCTCTCTCCTGCTCTCAGGTTTCTGTACAGTGAGCTGCTCAGGCACTTTGATGGAGCAGATGACAGTATATTTGAGCCAGCTGAAGAAAACAAGCTGAGAATCAAATCTGACATCACCTTTCACCTCTACATCAGGTGGGACTATCAGATGTTGTATCTTCTCTTTCACACTCCTCTGTATTGGCTTCATTCATCAGTGTTTTACCTGTGTGTTTTTGCTCTCATCTTTCCCATAGCACGGCACCGTGTGGAGACGGAGCTCTGTTCGACAAATCCTGCAGTGAGGCGGGGGATGAAGTGGTGGGTCACCAGCCTCTTTTTGAGAACGCTAAACAGGGCAAGCTACGAACTAAAGTGGAGAACGGTGAGTAATAAGAACTCTGACTGTCTGCACTTTGCAGTGATGATTTTTTTCTAGTCCCAAATGTGTGTGTGTGTGTATCAGGTGAAGGCACCATCCCTGTGGAGTCGAGTGATATTGTGCCCACCTGGGATGGCATTCAGCACGGGGAGAGGCTGCGCACCATGAGCTGTAGTGACAAGATCCTCCGCTGGAATGTGCTTGGACTGCAGGGGGCGCTGCTGTCTCATTTTGTTCATCCTATCTACCTAAAGTCCATTAGTCTGGGTAAATTACAAGCTTATTGATTCAAATATTAAGTCGGCTTTGACAGGATCTTTAGATTTGAAATTATGTGTCTCAGGTTATTTGTACAGCCATGGGCACCTGACACGAGCCGTTTGTTGTCGACTTGCGAGAGATGGAGAAGCACTCGCGAAAAGTCTCCCATCGCCGTTTAGGCTCAATCACCCTGAGGTAAAACAATATAAACAGAAGCACTGCTAAGTTTCATTTATCACTGATTGTCAATCAGCACACTCTAAGCTCTGCTTCCTTGTCTTGTGTTAAACTGAATATGATCTGATGGAGTTTTCTCTCCTTTCTCGTTTTTGTCTCTGATTGTCTGCTGTAGGTGGGACGAGTGAGTGTGTATGACTCCACGCGACACACAGGCAAGACCAAAGAGTCCAGTGTGAACTGGAGCTTTCCAGACCAGCACTGTGTGGAGGTGCTGGACGGGACCAAAGGCAAACTGGATGGGTAAGTGGCACAACAGTTTTAACAGAAAATCAAAACCAACATTTAAATGTTTCAAGTGTCTAATGACAGCTTTTGTTTGTAGAAATAAAATGTCTGTGTCCCGGGTTTGTAAGGCCAAACTCTTCTGCCTCTTTCGCGCTCTGTGTCAGAGATCTGGGCGCAGCGATCTCCTCTCCTTATCTTCGTATGCTCAGGCCAAGATGTTGGCCGAGGACTTCCAGAAAGCTAAAAGGCTGTTTTTCCAGGCTCTCAGCGTCCAAGGATATGGGGCCTGGATCGGCAAACCAATGGAGGAAAAGACTTTTGAGTTGGGAACTTGGAATAACATGGTAAACTGTCCCAGTGGAAACAATGGAAATGGCAACGGGAATGTAATGGAGATCAAGGCAGAGGAGGCCTAGAATGTTCACAACATTTTAAATACAAACCTTCAACCTAAACCCAGCAGGTCATCAGCATCTTTCAACATAATAATTTAGAAAGGTTATTCTCAATTGCAAACGTTGTGTGCAAACCCCGAGTTGATAGAAGAAAACAATTTTACCTCTAAAACTACATTAATCACGTTACTGTTCAACAAAAATATGCAAATGGTTATAGGAAGAACATGCTAATTGTATTTTAATGTTTTAGTATAATGTATATTTTGTACATTTTCAGCAATAATGCTATTTTTATTTTTGTGAAACTACTGCTTTTTTTACAGTTTTAATAGTAGCAAACGTGTGTTCTTAAAGTGTGGATTGTGGCGACTGTAAAGCCGTAGGGCCCCTCATCTTAAGGTCAGAGGTTTGATCTCTGCTCTGTGGGCAAGACACTTAACTTGCCAGTGCACACTAGTGTATGAATATAAATAGATTGTAAAATGCATTAGTAAAAAGCAACACTTTTCCAGGTGCTCCAAGTCACTTCACAATTTGGTGCAGTATTCATTCACTTCACATTAAGTCAGGGCGATAATAATGAACTCCACTCCAGAGAACATGATTTTATTCTCCCAGAGTCGTCTTTCTTAATTGCCCGGCCTAACATATTCAGTTTTGGTACGCTACTTTTGTGTTCACTTGCTACAAACCACATTTATGCATTGGCAAATGTAGGGGAAGTGTCTTGCCCAAGAACGCGAAAGTATGCACTGGTCGGAGCTCGGGTCGCACTGCCATCTTGTCGGTGAGCACTCTAACCACTAAGCCACCGTTGTTCAGCTGTTTGTTTGAAATAGTTCCTTGAGGTAAAGCAATTTTAGTTCCCAGTGGAAGGAGAAAATTGCTTTGTAGATGTAGCCATTAATCATATTATGTTAAAAGGACTCTTACTTTCAGGTGTCAATGACACGTCAAAACAACCTCAGTGCTGGAAAAAAAAAGTTATGTATGAGAAAGAAAGATTTTTCCAAGTTAAATGTCTTGTTCTGTTTTTTGATGGTGTTTTGTACCCCAGGCTTTTGTTGCAATGCCCTGAAGGATCAGCAGGTGGCATAGCTGCTGAAAGCACGCCACAAATCCCCACATGACCTGATATTCATGTGAGAATCCCTGGGAACACTTTTCAACGTGGATTATGCAAAAGTGACATTTATTTCACCTTTTTCTCAGAATAAAAATACCTGTGCTTCCTACCTTAATTAACATCTGATTCAGTTTCTATCTCTATTTAGGGCTCACACTTAATGAGGTCCATTATGGTGTCATTTGGTCAATGCATTAGTTAACATTGAAACTGCTGTAAAGTCATTTCCTTTTTTCCTGTCTATGGAAATACAGATGGTCAGCTAGAATCTGCATTTTGAGCTTTGGCGATTTAGACGGGCTAATAACAATGGGTCACATGAAACCAATGAAACAAAACACAAACCCAGGTGTGTTTTTGAGGTAACAACATTTTAACATGGCTTAAAGCTCACAAGAGTACATATTGTGTTAAATATAACCTTTAAGGTCTACAGGAATAACAAAAAGACCAGTATGATACAAAAAAATAACTAGGGTTGGGGGATATGCCTAAAAAAATTTAAATTCTAAAGCCTTGTGACAATTCACACTTCATGCCCCAACTACAACTATTGCCACCAAAATGAATGTAACATTTACTTGAGTATTTTCAAGTAGAATTCTGGTTTAAAAAGGAATTAATCACAACAACTGAACCTGGGTATCCTGTGCAAATACAATTATTCCTCATTCTTTGTTTATGGACAATGCCTCATGTGAATGGTCAGAACCTTAAGATTTCACTCTAAAGGCTGCAGAGGCTGCACTAGCACAAGCTCCAGTCCAAGCTCCTTCAGCTGAATTCAGTTTGTCCTCCTTTACTAAGCCATTGCTTAGAACTACAATTTACTTTTTTAGACTTAGGCATAGATCTATAATAGCCCTGTAATCGATCTTTGGCACTTGTAACTTGTTTTCTGAGGTGGTACTTGGAGTGTAAAGTTTAAGAACCACTGGGTGAAGACATAAAAAAAACATTCGAGAAATCCAAAAGTGTCTCATCCCGAGCATAGAAAGCGGTTCCTTCTTGTTCTTCAAATCATGCTTTTAGGCTTGATTAGGACTGACTGAAGCACGTCCACTTAAATTTACATTCTGCTCTGGCTGCGTACTGATGATTTTTTTGGGTTCAAACGACTGAAAAGTGTCAAAAATCACTTAGCTGAGAGATGGAGACAGCTGAGTCAGGGCCGTACAATCAGAGACAGGCTTTGGCTATGCTGACGATGGGAAACTATAGTTCTCTCCGAGCTCTTTAACACCTGAGTGTTTGTATTGGGACAGCTACTTGTGCATACTTCCATAATTACCTCCTCAATCAAAGGTGACAGGTAATTCACTACATAGTTAGACTCTTCTATCTATAGGGCCCAGACCTTGACTCCCTTCTACCTGTTCATAAAAGGAAGACTAATTTTGACATGGCATTTCAGGACTATTCAAATCAATGGGTCATATGATATGGGTTTAAGAAATGTACTAATATAGGCCTACACTTTTGTTTTTTTCCATTGTCAGCAGTCAATTAATTATTTAGCAAGTTGTGATTTCACTGTGATTTGCCAAAAGTTTTATGTTCCTTTGTCACACTTCCTATTCTAGGCTTGGAAATAGAAGATGTGATTGCTTTACCTAGATGTTTCGCAATATGGCATTAAACCTTCGTGCATTTATTCATTCACAGATATTTTTATAACTCAAGTGCATTGTTACTGTGAGCAGGTCTTCTCACCAGAGACTTGAACAGTAACGTGGCCTGTTATTTAATGCCATAAATATAAAGGTGCACTATGTAATATTTCTGGTGGACGGTCTGTCTCTATGGAGATGTAATTTCTTTGCCTAGAATGTTTCACAAAATTACATTAAACATATCTATCTACTTTGAATGGGTCCACCTCTCCGCAGATTTGACATGTAATTTGGCCTGATGGCACCACATGCTTGTCTCCATGGAGAAAAAGGTGGCAGGTGCTCTATCTGTAAAGTTAAATTGTGCATTTTAAAGCTATTCACATTTCAATCTTCCCTCAAACACTAAAGCTCCTGGACGTGTTTAAAATACGCAATGAATTGAATCCTGATTTGAAAACTTACTGTCAAAAATTCTATTACTTTTTCTTTTTCAAACCGCTCCTGATATTTTTTATGAATATTTTTGATGATAATGAACCAGTGCAGGCAGCAGCTGATCAGAGCACTTTGTTCGGTCTCAAGTTAAAACCTAAGTAACCATCCCTTATAGTGCACAGTCTATCTAAAAGCTCCAGGCCGCGTTAGTGTTGGCAGGGCACCAGGGGGCTGCTGACTGGAGCTCTTTATAACAGAGACGACTTGACAGAGGAAGAGCGTCTCCACATCCTCTTTGCTGACGCTGTGCATTTGCGGTTGGACCCACATCACTTTAATATTGGTAATAAAGTTTTCTAAATCAAATAACTTCACTCAGAGGAAGATGCAACAGAGTGCTGCAAATTTTAGGAGAAAACTGCAGAGATTAGGCCCGTCATGGGACTGGATAAATCACCAAATGGACTAAAGTTGAGTCAGAAGTGGCTCCGTAAGGCACTGAAATGCATTATAGGAGTAGATGATGGAATGGACTTTATCATTAGTGGTTACTCTGTTTTAAAGGTTTTAGAAGCATCAGCCACAACAATAAACCATAACTTAAGGACTGAGAATATCATCTATATATTAATGCAAATAACTCGAACTGCTCATCCGACTGATCTCAAGTTTGGAGGGTGTTACCCTAATGGGACCGGTGTGTGCAATGCAAAGTTTCATGTTGTTAGGGCAAAAAATGACAAAGATCTGGTCAAATGCAGAGGACACATTTGCCTATGGAACCTTAATGTCAGTACTTTTTGGGATTAACTCAAAAACAGTATTAACCAGAGGTGGGGACTTATAAGTCGTGACTTGGACTCGAGTCAGACTTGAGTCACTATTTTTAGGACTTGCGACTTGACTTGATAAAATGGACTATGACTTGGGACTCGACTTGGACTTGAGGCCTGTGACTTGAGAAGAATTGAGAAACACTTTTAAATCTGAATTCTTTCTATTCTGACCACACTGATTCACACTAATATCTTGTCAAGACTTTTAAAAAGGAAAAATTAAGTAAATTAATGTCTACAACTCTTATATACTCCATAAATACTCATATACAAATATACTATAATTTTTTAAAATACAATTTGTCTTAAAAGTCAAATAAATTGCAAAAATCTAAGCTGTATTTGGCACATTGGTTTAAAGATTTGAAATGACTTTAAGCTCAAAACAGACAACTTGGACTTGAATTGGACTTATGGGCCAATGACTTGAGACTCAACTTGGACTTCCCTGTATTTGACTTGGGATTTGACTCGGACTTGAGACTTGCAAAACAAAGACTTGGTCCCACCTATGATATTAACTCAAACATATTTCTAAAAGTAGAATCTTGAGTTGATCTAAATTATAGACCTACATTGGTTCAGTGTAACAAAATGAGTAAAGTAGAAATTAGTTTTCGTGCTCTATGCAACTTTCAGAGGTGGGACCAATTCGTTGTTTTGCAAGTCTCAAGTAAGTCTCAAGTATTTGACCTCAAGTCCGGGTCAAGTCCCAAGTCAAAGAAAGGCAAGTCCAAGTCGAGTCTTGAGTCACAGGCCCATAAGTCCAAGTCAAGTCCAACTCATCTGCTTTGAGCTTCAAGTCATTTCAAGTCTTTAAATCATAGTACCAAATATAGGTTAGATTTTTGCAATTTACATGAATTTCAAACTAAACAGTACTTAGAAAGTCATGGTATATTTATATAAGAGTTGTAAAAATGCTAATTTCCCCTTTTTAAATGTCTTGAAAGAATTTAGATTTAAGAATGCTAAATAACAGTTGTTTTGACGTGTAGTCTGCACTGAAATAGAAGGATCATGTTCTATGTAGTTCCCTCTGTTTTACTGTATTGTACTGTATAATACTGTAGTACATTTGCATCACAGTACTTCAGTTTCATTCAAAGTAACAAACAGAAGTGGGAGGGACATGTTTCAGTTTCTTCCTGTAAAATTCAGCATTGCATTTATCAACTGAAAAGAGAAAAGTATTTTCTAAAAACATATATTTTTAAGGAGAAGCATCAAGTTTTCTCAAGTCACAGGCCCCAAGCCCGAGTCAAGTCCCAAGTCATTGACCTTCAAGTCCAAGTCGAGTCCCAAGTCTTAGTCCATTTTATCAAGTCAATTCTCAAGTCCTAAAAATAGTGACTCAAGTCTGACTCAAGTCCAAGTTCCCACCTCTGGCAGCTTTTATGATGCAGTTAATTTTCTCCACATTTGTTGTTCTCCTTTGGATAATTTCTTGTTTAGAATTACCGTGGAAATGATGTAGTCCAATTTCAGACTGGGTTTAGCCCTACAATAGTCCTGTTACTGTACATACATGATTTACCTGGTGGTACTTAGAAAGTTTCATCTTTTCTTTGGTGATACTTGGACTGAAAAGGTTGAGATCCACTGTTCTATACAAACTAAAACATCTACATTTGGGTAGTCGTCCGTACACCAAAAAAGTTACACATAGCTCCAATAAGTTAAGTTAATTTTGCTGCATTGTTCATGTTAAATTCTTAATACGTCAAAATATGTTTAAGTAAAAATATATATACACTACTATACCCCTTCATTCTTTGTTAACTTTTCTCTAGTGCTGTTACTACTAATAAAAATAATTTAAATTTTAATCTTACACCCAAAATGATCACCAAGGTAAATCAACTTTTTCTTGAATATTTTGATGTCGAATTTAAATAAAAATCACAGATATAAGTAACCATCTGAACCGTCCTGCCCATCTGAACAGGACATTATGTATGCTGTTATGTTTTATCATGCTGTTGGTGGTAAGCAGTTGTCCATTTGCTTTCGCCACTTAAACAGCAGATTGTCCAAACTAACCACAGCTTTCAGAGTCCAGTCCATTTACCCCCCGCCCCTGATCAGATACTTCTGCCCCCCGCGCTCGGCTATTTGATTAGGCCCTCCAACAGTGCAGGCATCCATCTGCATAGCCCTGCCTGTGGCTTAGCTGCCCTCATAACTTCAGGCCCCTAATGCAATCGCAGCCATTAGAACACAATGGAGCAGGGATAGAGGCTTGTCTGATAGGCTGAGGATAAAGTGATGCTTCTCTGGCTCTATTAAGAAGAGCACTTACACATCAGTGCTCTGGAGCTGCTCATATATCTGTTCTCCAACAGGTCCGGCTTCGAGGAGGTTTCCGTGAAAAGTATGTTGAAGAAAGACAGCCACCGATTTAAGTATTTCTGGCAATTTTGTTAAGGTAGACTTTATTGTCCCTGTAGGAATAGCTGGCCTCTGTTTTTGAGCTATTTTCTCAGTACTGGAGCAACCTGTCCAGTTGCAGTGCAAGGCCTGCGGCTGAGTTTCCAGATTTTGAGCTATAGGCTTTGATTAAACTAATATTGATCCACAAAGGAAATTACACACACAGACTTGGTTCATGGTTTTGGCTTTTGTTCATATTATGTGTTGATGGATGAAACCGAACACAGGGTGAACATGTTTGCTCCACACGGAAAGGCGGAGAGGAGTGCTACAGTCACTCAGTCACCATAATATTCAAGTCAAGATATACCAAATCCTTTCTGGAAAAGTTATGTGTATAAGGTAAAGCAAAATTAGATAAGAGAGAGAAAAGATCACCACAATATAAACTTTTCTCTTAAAAATATGTTCAAAACTGCCAACATATTAGAAACCACACTGCAAAAAACAAAATCTAGTCAAGTTTAGATCACATGAATTAACAAAATTTTATCATGATTTGAGTAAATTTCACTTGACAAGTAAAATGATCTAAAACGGATTCATGAGCCAGTTTTACTTCATAGAAACTGACCTCACACTCGCTCCACGTTAGGCGGGTACTTTTTTCATTTAACCAATCGCTGCTATTTGGTCGTGACGTATGTAATGCGGGGTTAACTGGGCTAATTGGTATATTAAGTTTTTGCCAAATCCCGTAGGAAGAAGATCAATAATGTCTTTCCCTTGATAAAGTTCACCAAACATTCTCTTTGTTCCGGCTTTAAATCCTCAATCTCGGGAAATGTTGACAGCACAGAATCTATGGCTCTTCACTGATTGGTTGGTGCCCGAATTTGCACTTCCAGGGTTTATGCGAACCAGCTAGTGTATTCCAATTCCTGACCTAGTCGCTAGAATTGAAATTGAGGGGAGGCACTAGGTGGCGCCAGCCTGGCTAAAATAATCTGCCAATGTAACAAGACTTTTCATACTTAAAATATGAAAATACATCTTGATACGCTCAAAATAAGAAAAACAACAACTTTTTGTACTTAAAATAAAAAACTAAGTCTAATGTTGCTTGAATTAAGGAAAACACACTTATTCCACTGGCAGATAATTTTTCTTGCCAAACTGAATCTACTCAAATAAAGCAGAATGTTCTTAATTTAAGTTTTTTTTTTTTTTATTTGGATTAATCTGTTCCAAAGAGACAATCTTGTTTTCTTATCTCGAAACTTTTTTTTTCTGCCTCATCTTGCTTGTTTATTCAAGTATTATCTTTTCTTAGGTGTTGTTATTTAGCCATGACCATATATACTTATTTTTGTATCGGTGATTCATTAACAGAATCAAAAACATAATTTGAATGTAGAGACAATTACAAAATTGACATCTGTGAAGAAAAACTGGAAACCCTGTAGTTAAGAACCACTGAAAACTATGGAATTAGTGTGACTTACATTTAAGTGTTCTCTCAAATCTGAGAATCTGATAATCTAATCAGAAACTACCAATATTTGCCAATTAATTTGCAATGACAACTCAAGTTAGTAAGTATTCCATTTTGTAAGCTTTGTAGGTTGTTTACATTTTCTCTAGTAGCCTTCAAGAAGGAACTGGAGAGTAGTATTTCTATCCAGTGACAGCCTTATTTTCTATATGTTTTTGTAGCTTGTATCTTGAGTATCCAGTTCATTTGTGACCCCATTAAAACTATCCCTCGCCAGTCCAGCTGCATGTGTGCTAAGGCCAGGGTTCAGAGCAGAGAGCCGGAGATGCACTTTTATCTGAGAGTCTATAATTGAATCTCAAATGCCAGCCCCAGCAGCCTGCAGCCAGTGGCATATTTAGATGTTTGGACCATTTTTCAAAGTTAACAAGACAGCTGCCTGTGTAATGTCTTCAAGGACCCTTTAAGTTCAGTTTAATGTTTAACTATAAGGTCCCGTATTTTCACCCCATAGCCACTATTTGTCATTAAAAGTAGTAGAAATGATAGTGGCCACTCATTGTTTAAAAATCTACACTATAGTTTAAAAGCAACCTCCAAAAAGCCTGTCCTAAACGTGAAAAGTAAATATAGGGCCATATCTTGTCCCCAGTCTTAGTGTTAATGAGGGGGCGTGTCCAGGTCGGGCTGTACTTGACCGCTGGGGGCTGGAGTGGGACGGTACAGGTGCATATATGGTAATGGCATCTGGACCAATTTGTGGCCGCAGTGGCATTTAAACTCACTGCCAGCATGGGTAGGGTGACCAGATTTTCAAAATTCAAAACTGGGACACACCCGGGTTGGGATTCCTGGTATAAATAAAACTGTGAAAAGAGCGCGTAACATTGGTGAATTCTCGTGTCAATCATAATCTGAAGGAGTTCTGTTGCTGCATTTTTTCTGTATTTTGGCCAAAAAAACTACAATTTATGCTCCTCTTAACTGCTGGCAGAGATCAAATTAGTCCACAATTGTGTGTCCTGTTTTAGTCCTGGTTTAGACCTGATGTAGTCCTAGTAGCCTTAGTATTAGTTTAGTCCTGGTTTAGACTTGGTCAGAAACAGGGACACTTGGGACATTTCTTGTATAAAACTGGGACAAATAAGTGGTTTTATATAAATCTGCTGGGACAGGGGGCACAGGGCTCAAAACTGGGACTGTCCCAAGTAATTAAGGACAGTCCCAGAGGCCCTGGGGAAGCCCCAGGACAGGCTGGAGGAACTATGTCCCTCGGCTGGCCTGGGAACGCCTTGGGGTTCCCCCGGAGGAGCTGGAGGAAATGTCCATGGTGAAGGACGTCTGGGATTCCCTGCTTAGACAGCTGCCCCCGCGACCCAGCCCCGGATAAGCGAAAGAAAATGGATGGATGGGTACAAAAAAACGCTCCACAGCCCAATGATGTGCATACGCACCAGTAGAGCCTGTGCACACACACTCACATTCTTGTCTCACAAGTGTCCACTGCATTTGGTCTCAAACAAGTGGCTGCCTCACGGTCCGCGGATTTTGGAATGTGTTTATTGTCATATAGATGTTTCTGATTTTACCGCTTTGGCATGGACATGGATTAAAGGAGGTGCCGCTCCATTTATGACATTAATTTTTACAATTCTGGGAATTCACAGAATGTGCCACACCCCCAGTATGCTCCAAGTCAAATTTATTTTTGCAATTCTGTGAATTCACTGAACAGTCTGCTCCACTCCACCTGATATTTGGATACGCCGCACCTCGTGTTTAGAACTCCACGCCCCACACTAATATGCTCCACTCCACCTGATATTTCGGCACGATATGGCCCATAGAGTTCAAAAAGACTGCTTAATATGTGTAAACATGAACAGAGTTTTGCCGTCATGGTGATGTAACAACTAGCATGATAACCTCACCCTTTCTGATTATAAGACAGTAAAACACTTTATAATTAGATGCAGACACTATTTTAATCTGTGGTGGCTCTATAGTACGTAAAGTTTACAAATCGTGTAGGGCCAATTTTGATTATTTTCGTCAAATTATGTGTATGTTCAATTTACTACAAACTCACCCAGAGTCCTGTTTTGCCACAATCCTCTGTAGTCATATTCTGTAGAGTTTTCTGTTTGTATTGGTGTTAAAGGTGTACGGTGTAACCTTTCTAGTGGAGGGTCCAAATGCTTTTCTCTGTGGAAGTTATTACTTGGTCTGGAATGTTTCACAGTATGGCAATAAAGCTTTCTATCTTCATGGAGACCAAACCAGACTAAGTTACAGGTCAGATCTGAGAGGTGACCCTGCTCACAGTCAGAATGCCTGTTTTTGTAGGTATTTTTGATCTGTAAAACCACCTGTAACTGATTAAATGTAAGGTAGAGCTGTTCAATGTCATACTGTGGAACATTCCAGGCAGAGCAATGATATTGCCATAGAAACAAGCAGATGACAGACCCCGAACCAAAGTTACATAGTGCACCTTTAAAATTGTTAAAGCTTTGTGTGTACTTTTTAGGCAGCAGCAAAACAAAGAGCTGGAGATTTAAGACTGATAGCTCACTTTAATCCCGGTTACCAATATTTTGATCATTCCTACTTTCAGTCTAACTCTTTTCTCTGACTTTCCATAGTAACTCAAAGATACATATTGTGCACTTAAGTGATCTTTAAAATCATTATAAGAACTTTCAATTAGACTGGCGATGCGTGTGTAACAAAAGGAAGCTGTGTGCACAATAAAATAAATAAATGTGTTTTTATCAATGTGTTTATGTGTGTTTAGCTGTGTTGAGAAAACTATTGTCCTTTTTTGTCCCAGTCAAATCAATCCTTCTTTCATTTTACTCACCAGCTTTGTGTAGAATCTCACATTTCCACTAAACGTCTGTTTTCCCACCCGGGACATAGTTATCAGTTGTCAATAGACTTACTCTGTTTCACATTGTGCTGAATGGTTTAGGGAAAATATCTAATTTTCTCACAAGCATTGAGATTACATTTGCAATTTATTTTTAATGGGAGGATTATGTTCAGAGTGCTCATATTAAACACACCCAGGAGCATTAAAATTTGAGAAAAGACTGAAATATGAATAGCTGAACTAATACAAAAATCTAATGCATTTCAGTTACACAATTATGGAGGCCTAAACTACAGGGTTACAGGTTTTATATAGACTAAGACTGGATATTTTGTTGTTTGCATGCTTGTTCTGCATTTTATGTTTAGGCAAAACTATTATTAAATATTTATTTTAATAACAAAAGGTTTAATATTACATATCTCGAAAGAAGAGAAAAAATGCAGATGTTGTTGAAATTTTTCAATAAGTATTTAGTTTGGCCCATGACTTAGTCCCAGTTTTTAATTTTGTCTCTCTGTGAATTTGAGTTTGACACCCCTGAGTTAAATAAAAAAAAAGTCAAATGAATGAATTGTAAAGCTGCGAGGTCAGATGATTCCACTAAGTGAAACCAGCTGATGAATCAGGCTAGTTAAATATTAGAAAAACCTCAAAAATTCTATAGAAATTATAGTTCTAACAAATACAAAAAACTAAATAAAAAAAATGGCTGACTACTCAGTTACTAAAATAATTATTAGTTGGCGCCCAAATCGCGTGACTTTAATCATTTCAGTCTCTGTTAATTGCTACCATTTAAAACGTCATTTAGCTTCAATTGCGATTACTCTTGCACACCGAGTTCACACTATTGGATTTTGACCTTTTGGAAAACGTCATTTTTTTTGTGAGATGAGATTGCAGTGGATTGACAAAGACATATCAATTGAAGTACTTGTGATTGCAGCTCCAATGCAATTATCCACTTATCTTTCACATTTCATACCACTTGGGTCATCACCGCGTTCAGACCAATCTCTCCTTTCAACAGGTCCATCATTCTTCTGCTGTCCGTCCTCTGCTTTGGTTGCTCCATCTTTCTTCTCAGTCCCTTCACCTCCTGACGGCAATATTAAGGCTTGTGATAAATATATACTGGAACATCCCTCTAGGCCCCTTTTTCCATTTGCAGTACTTCATTTTGTTATATTGTGTTTGTCAAATTTGCTCCAGCTTCTCTTGCTATATCTTCTTTGGTAAAGCAGTGGGGAATATGTAGCCATTGGAAAATGACATGCTTACTTTGCTTCTCTCAATTGCAAAAAAAATTGTGTAAAAAATAAACCTATTGTAGTTCAGTAGTCAGAATAGAGATAATTATAAAGATATTTGGGAGGGATTGGACACATTCTTGCTCAATCAAAAAAAATCCACTATACGTCTCTTCCCAGTGAAGAACAATCTTTCTTTACTTTACAGTCGACTGCTAAAGCAATTCTGAGCACCAATATACAGTATACTTTTTGTAGTGAAATGTACCTTGCACGTTGCTCAAACAAACAAACAAATAAATAAATAATGATTAAAAATAAATAGTGTACAACCCTTCTGTAATTGATGCAACTACTGCTTCTACTGAAAGTTGTAAAAACAAGTTTTAATTGTATTTACATGTATACTATTGAACTTGTAGCTCTTATATTAATTATTTTGTTAATTTGTGCTTTATAAACCCCAATTATTCCATATAAATTATCTGCAAAATGAGTGTACAAGATTATCATCCCTTGCGACTGGATTATCACAATCAATATAAATAAGCACTTATGATTTAATGTGTTTGTGCTGAGCCTGTAATTATTATTATTTTTTTCTAATCTTTTTTTGTCAGGGGCAGTCAAAGCAAACCAGGCAACCCTCATATTCCTTGGTGTATCCTTAATCCATTACACCACTGCAACCCAATTGAAATGTGTATTAATAAATGTATATATTTATTTGAAAGTATATTGTTAAAGGTACACATACAATACACTGATTATAGGCTATAAATAATTAATTTGTTTGCTCTTGTTAGGTTAAAACCCATAAATCTTAATACAGACTATGATTTGTGGAAGTACCTGCCCTTTCATCTTTCCTGGAGCAGTTTTTGGGTGGAGTTTCTCAGAGCAGCCTGTTCTCCTCCTCTCACCGTCTCTCCTTCATCTGTGAAAAGACATATTGGTATTTATTACATCATTCACAGCTCATCAACATAGTTACATACTGTATTAGAGAATGGAATAACTGCATACACTAAACATTTATCTTGGTAGAACACTGAAGCTTATAGACACCTGACTCACGGCGAATAAGCGCTCGCCGTTGTCCTGTACATGATATGATTTGGTTTATTGATGTCTGTCAGGTTGCATAATCCCAGGCTAGCTTCACCTGTCATAAGGAAACATCCTAATCCACTCACACTCGATTTATTGTGTCAGAGATTATCTGATTAAACTGACTGAAAGGCGACATCATATAAACCAAGGAGGCATCTACAGTAGTGTAATTCTGTGAGATTAAAAGGTAATGGCCACATTCATCTGAAATTATTAAATCTTAAAAAGGTCGCTTCAAAAACAGCTATTTCATTTTAATTAAAAGTGAATTACTTAAACTTTTACTTTGCCATGTCTTTCACTAATCTCAATATACCCAATAATTTAGCTCAGAAAAGTGTTATAAAACCACGCGTTAGGCCATGTTATAAAAAAAAGTTTTTCCTCAACATTACAAAACCATAAGTCGCTTTAAATAACTCACTTCAACTACACTTACTACATACTACTGCAGTGTTATTCTGTTTAAATGCTGCTGTTTGTATGGTTTATATTTTGCTCTATGTCTATTTTTACCCCTTAATTTAAACATTTTTATTTGATCATATATTATATTAACAGAGGTGGGGACTTGCATGTAGTGACTTGGACTCGAGTCAGACTTGAGTCACTATTTTTAGGACTTGACACTTGACTTGATAAAATGGACTAAAACTTGGGACTCGACTTGGACTTGAAGGTCAGGGACTTGGGAATTGACTCGGACTTGATCCCTGTGACTTGAGAAGACTTGACGCTTCTCCTAAAAATACATATATGTTTTAGAAAGTACTTTTCTCTTTACAGTTGGTACATGTGGTGCTTAATTTTACAGGAGCAAACTGGAACATGTTCCCCTCACTTCTGTTTGTTAAGTACTGTGATGCGGTATCCTCAAATGTACTACAATAATATACAGTACAATACATTAAAACAGAGGGAACTACACAGAACATGATCCTTCTGTTTCAGTACAGACTTCTTGACAAAATAACTAAGCACTTAAATTTCAATTCTTTCTGTTCTGACTGTAATTATTCACACTCAGATCTTGTCAAGACCCTTAAACAGGGAAAAAACTCTTATATAAATACTCGTATATAAATATACCATGCTTTTTAAGTACAGTTTAGCTTATAAATCATAAATTGCAAAAATCTAATCTATATTTGGTACTGACTTGGACTTGACTTGGACTTATGGACCAGTGACTCGAGACTCGACTTGGACTTGCCTGTATTTGACTTGGGACTTGACTCAGACTTGAGGTCAAAGACATGAGACTTACTTGAGACTTGCAAAACAACGACTTGGTTCAACCTCTGATTATTATTACTTGTTTTACGTCGCAAAGTAAGTCCAAAGCACGTTCCTAGTTTGTGAATTGTGTTCACTGACAATGGGCCTCAGATTTTGATTCGTGGCGAAAGGTCAAATAAGTTCACAGTGCGACACAAATCCTAATCATAAATGCTCGAAAACATACAAAAAATATTAACAATTAAAAGGTTATTAACAACAAAATGTCAGCCCTAAATAAGACAACAGGGGCCTATTTAGAAAATCACTTCACTCAGGTGGGGACTCTTCTGCGCCTTCCAAAATAACCACACTACTTCCTGTTCCCGAAGGCGCCGCGAGTCTTGGCACTTCCACCTCTTCACCATATGCCGCAGGTTTGGCGCTAAAACTCTGTCACAAAGCCTTTTATGTGGTTCTTTTCTGTACTTTAAGAAGAAACACATGTTGAGCTAAGTCTACCTGGATTTGAGTTACATAAAAATAAATGTAACGCGCGTAATATTTGCCATAAATCCGCTAAATTGCCGTAAACCCACCGTGTTCTTCTGATGTTTACGCAGCCATCACAAAGATACAATAAGATAGCAAACGCGTTATGAAATGATTGCACAGCACGTATGCATCTAAAATTATCATTAAATCGTGTAAGATGATTTAAAAAATGTTATATTTGTTGTGTCGGGCATCTTTTTAGCGTCTCCACCTGTTTCAAGCGCGTCTCGCTGATGGCACAGGAGCGTCCAATGAGAGCGCGGAGGCGGAGAAAGAGGCAGAGAAGTTGGAGGAGAGAGTGAGAGACGGATTTGGAGAGACAGTGAGCTGCTTTAGATTGACTGGAAGTCGGTGGAGACACATGCTAAATCATAGACATATTTGCTTTGTATTTCCTCTTTTCCATCCTCGCCTTTTCCGCCGTTTTTTTCTCTTGCCGCTTTATGTTGCCACAAATTTATTCCATCCCTCCACAGGTTGGTCGATTTAATCCAGTCATCATGGATTATTTCTCTGTATTGTAGACATGTAGATCGTCACAGAGCGGATCGAAATGGGCACGGTCGATTGATCCCTATTTGGGAGAGAATTACACAGATTGCGCGTTACGGAGTGTGGGAGCGCCTCGCACATCCAAGACAGCAGCGCCGAGGAGAAAAACCTGTGGAGGATCTGAGCGATAGGAACCACAGACGGGAAGATGTCAACACGAAGAAGAAAAAGTCCTGTTTTTTCCAGCTGCCGTTGACTGATGACAAGTAACCTGGGGACCGGGACTGGGCGAAACGAGGTATGAAGTATGTTTGGTCATAGGGAGGAGCGACTGCCTGTCAGATCTCACTGAAAGTAGGTTATGTTTTTGGATGAAATATATTGTGATAAGTTAACTGTGCAGCCAGCCCTACTCCCTGAAGTGTGTGATGGGAATTATTATTTTTACCAGTGCTTGTGTGCCTGATCTTATTTGCATGCTGTAATGCCAGAGGATTTGCACCAGCCCCCAGCTAACAACAATGTAACACAGATGACATTTTATGGCATAGATGGCTGGGAGCAGAGTGGGATGTAAAAGACAGTGCAAGGGCAGTGTACTCAGTGTAGCACAGTCAGCCCAGTGAAGTCAGATGTGACTCAAAGGAAACATATTCTACCATTATGAGCTCTCATTATGTGGATAGACTGTGTTCAGGTCAAGTCATTTGCGTTATCTCTGCCATTTGTGTTATCTGCTTTATGTTTTGTGTGTAATTTGCTCTCTGCACACTCTTATTCTGTGGCCCTTGTTGTGCAGACAGGTGAGAGAACCATGGAGCCTCCCCCCTCACTCAGCCTGGCCCTGTTGGGAGGCAGTGAAGATGAGGACCAGCGCTTCCTCCTCCCCCTGGGCAGTTTACCCCATCCTGCCAGCGCCGGCAACCAGCCAGGATCAAACCACTCCAACCACATGGGGGGGTCAAGTCTGGACCGCCTGAATGGCAGCACCCCGTCCCCGTCACCTGCCACACCCAGCTTACCCCCCACATCGCTCCCCAAGCTCCCTCTGTCCTCCTCTGGAGCTCAGCCTCTGCCCCCACCCATCCCGAATGCACTGCACCCCACTAGCACCCCG
This sequence comes from Boleophthalmus pectinirostris, assembly GCF_026225935.1. Classification (NCBI taxonomy): domain Eukaryota; kingdom Metazoa; phylum Chordata; class Actinopteri; order Gobiiformes; family Gobiidae; genus Boleophthalmus; species Boleophthalmus pectinirostris. The sequence continues at coordinate 28,348,986 of NW_026571447.1, forward strand.
TTATCGTCCTGCCTGGGCTCACAGCACAGCCTGAGCGGAGACAACTCACCTGTGTACAACGCCCTGTTCTACTCCTCCCACTCGCCCTCCATGGAGCGAGAGAGGGACCGGGAGAGAGAGAGGGAGAGAGAGAGGGACAGAGAGCGGGGCTCCAAGCACAGACAAGCCAGTCCTCTGGTGCACCGCAGAGACAGTAACCCTTTCACCGAGATCGCCATGAGCTCTTGTAAGTACACGGGGGGAGTTATGAAGCCGCTGAGCCGACTTAGCGCCTCCCGCAGGAACCTGATAGAATCGGACAGTAGCAGCGAGACAAAAGAGGCCGGGGTTTCTGCTGTGGCTGGAGCATCGGCTCAGGACAGACAGAGGGACACCCCTCACTCCTCCTCTGTGGGACAGTCCGCTACCCATCAGCCCCCTCTCCAGAGCCCACCAGAGATTGTGATTTCATCCAAAGAAGACTCGCCATACCTCAGAGCTGGCTATGACATCACCGATTCCTCCTCCAATCAGATGTCCATTTACCACCAGAACCACGCGCTGGTGGAGAGCAGGCGTGCCCAGTCGGGACGGGGCAGCCGGCAGGGAGGCATGGGGACTGTGGGCACCGCAGCCCGGGGTAGCACCTCCAAGGCTTCAAAACGCAAAAACCAAAACATTGGCTACAAACTGGGTCACCGCAGAGCACTGTTTGAGAAGAGGAAGAGGCTCAGTGACTATGCCCTCATCTTCGGGATGTTTGGCATCGTTGTCATGGTGATCGAGACGGAGCTGTCGTGGGGCGTGTACACAAAGGTAAGGAGGCGGGGCTGGGGGCAATTAGAGGGCCAATTGACAGACAGCTCACCTTTGCACTAATTAGTCTTTCACTCTGGTGAAAATAACACTTCCTCTAACAGTCTTTCAATGTAGTGAATGCAGTTAATGGCACTCTCAGTGTTTGGCGTAAACACTTAAGTTTCCACACTACGAGTTTGTAATGAAAAACCCTGCTGCTGCCTTACCCTAAATGTTTTAATTTACTCAGTGTTTTCTAAATGGCTGCTGATTCCTCTTTGATTAAATTTAAACGTGACTTGCTGTTTTGCAGCTGTGTCAGAATAAGGCCATTTGTCTTATCACCCACATTATACACATTCATGTGTTTATCATTTAGCAAAGGTATTATCAAGCATAACTTTGCATACAGAGCAAGTTAGGTATATGCAGAATCGATTTTAGTCAGTGACTACGATTTGGAGTTAGCATTTTAACTCCCACTGGGATTTTTGAGTTCAACATATGAGCTAACTGCGATGCTTAGGAGTTAGGGATTTTGTTGTGTTTATAAGTTTAGCTTCAGCAAGTTTCTTTCACACATCTATCTGAGACAAGGCTGCGAGTTACAGTTTGTTGTTTTGCTGTTTTGAAAAAGTATTCTCATTTAGGGAAGATTGATATTGACAGAATCATTATCTCAATATATTTGTATTGTTTCCCCATATAATACTGGATTCTGTTTTTTACAAGATAACAGATATTCTCTATACATACAATATAGCAGTGTTGTTGGTTTTATCTAAATATCGCCATGCCTTTTCACATTATATGCTATGTTTTCTATAGTTGAAGCCTGTAACCATAGCAGCGTGTTTTTAGTAATTATTGTAAATTGTAAGCTGAACTGCATTTCTCTTTGACAAGTTAATAGCGCATTCATGATTGTGTTACCATATTGAATTGGTGGGAGCAGGCAACACAACAGCAGACTACATTTGGAGGGTTGTGTCTTGTATGTGACCAGCCATGTCAGTTGCTGCTTCTGGGTGATGTAATGCAATGATGCAGAGGACAGGGGGCCCAGATTATCAGTGGGAGGCCAGGATCTCATTTGTCTGTGTAATGGGGAGTGTAATAAGCTATATCGTCCTCTGGCTGCAACTGTCTGTTTATTTTTGCTGTGTGTATGTGTTAGTATTTACATATTTATGGGGTCTTAAAATTCACTTGTGGTAACTCGAGGGCAACAAATTGAAACCACAGTTTTTGAGTTGTGGACTTTGGGTGACGGATTTAATTAGCTTTTAATTAGGATAAGGTCAGTGTAAGCTGTGGTAAGCATGCAAAATGGATGGTCTGTGTTGAAGCAGGGCTGGACAATTAATTGAAATTGAATCAACGCCCAATACTTGGTGTTTTTAGTGTATTAGCTATTGGCCTTAAATCACCATAGGCTGTTTTTTGTTTTTGTCAAACTGCTGCCTAAAAAATACACACAAAGCTGTGTATTATAACACTTTAATACAGAGGTAGCAGCACAAAACATGACTACACAGCTGGGTTTGTGGTAAAGGGCTTGGGATGAATCTGTTTCCGTTACATGGGAAATTTGGGGGAAATTATTGAAATCATATTGGCCATTGGTTGCTCTGTATTCTAAACCATTGGTCTCCAACCTTTTTTCCTCCAGTGAGCTACCTTTACCAAAAGAAAATGCCTGAGAGCTACTAGTTTTAGCAGTCCTGAGAAATTGAGTATATACAGTATAAGAGCCTCAGAAAGCCTTAGGTGAGGCACAGTTCATGGCTATAAAATATAAACCACTATCCATTTATTAGTGCACAAAGTTAAGTATCAAAATGATACATGTACAGTAGTAATACGCATTAGTAATAGGCATTTAATTGTAATTCAGAAATCTATTGGTGAGCTACTTGGAAAGTGGTGGAAAGCTACAGGTTGGAGATACCTGTTCAAAATAATTGGACATGAAAAAAAAAAAACATGTTGTAGATCTCTAATGTTTTGTCATGCCATAATGATATTATTGTGATATTTCAATGCACTTTTTTGACATGATAAGTTTAAAAAATTAAAACATGTAACTGTCAGTTTTCTAGTCAAACGTGTAAAAGAAAACCTTAACCAAACACCAGTGGTGGAGTTAGCAATTTGGGGGCCCCAGGCGAACTTGAGCCTGGGACCCTCACTATAATGCACCTTTTTTCTGTTTTTTTTTTTTTTTTTTTGTATATATTTAATATATTTATTGTCTGTTTTTCCCCATTGTTCTTGAGACATGCACATCTCTATTTATTTGAATTATGTTGGATTGGTCTTATTTGTTAGGTTGCCTACTTGATAACCAGAACTGAACGTAGTTTTATTTTTTTGCTATTAAAATTACATTTTTGTTTACATCCATTACAATTTTTTTTTATGATTATTGTTTATACGTAAACCACTCTCATTCAGTGTCATCTTGAAAGAAAATCAAATTGCTCTGATGCCTCTAGTAACACTTGGTTAGGGCCCCTCTAGGTTTGGGGGCCCTCGGCAGCCGCCTACTTTTGCCTAATGGTAGCGCCGCCTCTGCCAAACACTGAACCAAGACAAAAACAATGCATGCAGTCCTACTGTGAACTGACGCCTGATATTATAACATACATTTCAAATCTACAGTATGTGGGTAATTATAAGTGCCTATGGTTTAGTGCCCTACCTTCTGAGACACATAACAGAGGACTGCCTTTCTTTAGCTAATAGGCTGGAAACATTACTTCCACTTATGTAACTTGTGTACGCATCACTAATCATGTGCCATGGATCTACAGTGTGGGAGAGTAACAGGTAGCCTATTAGTTAAAAAGCGTTGCCTCTCCGCTCTTTGTAGTGCATACTCATTCTTGTTTTTAGAAGCACAGTTTTTAATGAATTCTCTCCAGCTTGTCAGTCTTTATCTCTATGGCTGCCTGCATTCACACTTTGCACACGCCACATAAAAACTGGGACTAAACTAGAACAAAACCTGGACTAGAGCTACGAGGGATTTCTTGTTATGTTTTAGTGTTACAATATTTCTGAAAAGACAGATCAATTATCGTTATCACAATTATTGACACAATAACAAATGATCCCTAATCTTTTTTCATTCACACTGGTAAATGGTCGCATTTTTATATCGTGCTTTTCCACCTTCAAGGCACTCAAATCAGTGGACAAATGCTCTACCAACTGAGCTACTGCTGCCATTGCCAAATTGTGCACTAACACTTCCTACGTGACCAGCTTTATCAAATCAAACTGTAAATGTGACAGCCAGAGAGAAAAAAAAGGCTATTTAAATGTAGGTTTTCTTTTTATATTGGGTTGAAAAATGGCTTCATTTTGTTTTATAGAGGCAATTTTCAAAGTACACATTTTAAACAAAAGACACAAAAAGATGGAAATATCAATTTTCAAAACATGTTTGTACATAGCGTTTTTTATTCACAATAAGATATTTTGTTGTTTAAGGAAATGATGGTACGTCAGTAATTGCAGCCTTTGTGACTTTGCTAATTGCGTCTAAATATTTAAATTGCGATTTTGATTCCATTGTGATTAATCTTACAGCTCCTCTCTTGACTACCCCAAATCAACCATGACTAAACCGGAACTGGAACAGGATCAAACCAGGTCTATCAAACCAGGAGCAATCAGGACAAGTGTGAAGTATCCTGCATGTGTTCCTCTGATGTCCCCTTGCTTCCTCACTCCTGTGCTCCTGCAGTGGGCGTGTGAGTGGGGAAGTGTGATCGCAAAAGAACAGCCGTTATCAGGCCAGACAGAAAAGTCCAGACAGAAAAGGCTGTTTAGAAGAGGAAAATATTTCGTTTTTAATGGAGGGCTGGGCGATACGACAAAAAATGTATCACCATTTTTATTCTTATATTGATAAATAATTTAAAATTTCCCCAAAAAATAAACAACAAAACTTTTAATCATAGTCATTTAAAGGTGCAATATGTAACTTTACATTTTAATTTGTGGGAACTCCACGTACTTGTCTGCATGGCTTTACTTTACTTTACTTTACTCTACTTAACTTTATTTTACAGTGTCTTAGACTAGTGATTGGCTGTAGACCTCTCGATTAAAAAGTATCCATTGACGATTAGAAACAATTTAATCTCAATCAATAATAAATTCTTCTAATTGAACAGCTCTTTTCTAATGTTCTGGTAATACGTTCGTTGAGTCAAGAGACAATGAATAGACACTGATGGACAGGTGTGAATTGGAGGCAAAGCGCACGCCCCTAGCCTTGCTTTATTGATAAATCGATACTCATTAAGATGTCTTGTCAAGAGTTGATGAAGAATAGCATTTAAAACGTCTCCTTTAATTGTGTTCAGACAGTCGGACAGTCCATTTCCATGTGATTACAAATGTAGTCTTCAAACCACTGTTTTTATCTAGTTTTATGGTACAAGCCCTTCATACACTGGCGTTCCAGCAGACAGTTCGAGCCCTCACTTAGATAATTGAGGTGGAGAGAAGCCTGCTGGTTTGTTGTGAAAAATGGATAAAAAATTGCAAGGAGGAGAGGCGAGTGTAAAAAGGAGAGACGGATGAGAAGGCAAAAGATATGACCAACTTGGAACAGTTCTTTAAACCTGTCCAGTGGGGAAGCCTTTAATGATTTATTCCATTGATTATTGATAATCGCACCCACGCACAAACCATCTGGTCCACCACTTTCGCTACTACTGCACTGCTTTAAAGTAGATGCTGCCCTTCAGAGGTTGTTTGTCATCCTCATGAAGTTGTGTTGGGAAAACTAATATGTGTGGATCACTTTTCATCAAGGGAAATATGTAGGTGTATATATATAGCATGTTAACAGCTTTGTAAGACAGTTTAAACCATAGCTGTAAATGCCATTGTATTTCAGGGCTGCACCATTGTGAATTGGATTTGTGATACATACTGTATGTTTATATATGCACATACATGACAGGGTGGACAAAAGTATCGAAAATCAGATACAAATCAATACTAGATAACTCATTACAGCTTTAGAATGGAGTTGAGCTGTGTCAGAACAAGACCACATAGACTAGGGGTGTGCAAAAATACCACAATATCGATATATCATATCGTTTAATGTGCTGATATAATATCGATATCATGGGCTGCTGTATCGATATATCGTCAAGAGCATTTTTAGGTATATTTTACTAAATTAATTTGTGTAAGAGCTATAGTTGTGTTGACATTTCCACTGTTTTGAGTAAAACAGGTAGCCTCATTCATCAGATGCTTTCACTTCATGGAAACCGTCTGACCTCGCAGCATTAGGATTCGTTCATTTGATGGTAGGCGGGTACTTTTTTTATTTAACCAATCGCTGCTATTTGATCGTGACGTATGTAATGCATCACTAACAGGGCTAACTGGTATATTAAGCTTTTCCCAAATCCCGTAGGAAGAAGGGCAATAACGTCTTTCCCCTTGATAAAATTCACCATTCTCTTTGTTCTGGCTCTAAATCCTGGATCTCGTGAAACATTGCCAACACAGAATGTATGACTTCATCTACATCCGTCTCGACTTTCTCGCTTTGTTTACTGTTGTGCTGTACCACACAGCTTTTCGCTGATTGGTCGGTGTACAGTCTACAACTTCTGAAGTTCTTGCAAACAATCTAGTGTATTCCAATTCTTGACCTAGTCGCTGGAGAGAAATTAATTTGAGTGGAGGCATTAGGTGGTGAAAGCCTGGCTATAAAACAGATATTTTTAATAAAGACTTTTAGTATCAGAGCCACGATTTAGCCTTTGTTTGTGAAGCTGTGAAATATATTGTATCAAATCATACTGAATTGAAAGTGCACTGTATCAAAAAGCATATTGTATTGTGGCCTATGTATCGAGGTATGTATTGTATCGGCAACTTCTTAATGATACCAGGCCCTAGACTACTATACACCCATGGACTACTATGGAACCTACCAAGATGAGAGAGATTACACAGGTATAAAACCACAAGGTAGTAAAAGAAAGTACCATGTTTTAATGTTGAAAATGACATTCTACTATCTAAATAAAGAGTTTTTTATTGGTATTGGATTTGTGTTGAGCACTGAGTCAGTTCCTTAGTATAGAAATCAAATTTGAAATTGTAGTATCGTGACAACCCAAAACTGAAATATAAACCCATTCATCTTTGTGTAGGTTTAAACTATAGGATCATCTTTTCATCAAGATCATCAAGATTCTTTCTGTAAAAAGACCACTTTTGTGATTTGATCATTGTGCCAACTCAAATTGCAATTTGAATTGATTATGAGCTACTGTGTCCAAATAATTTCCCTTTTGGATCAATAAAGTCTAAATCTAAGTCTATATTATACAGCCCTATTGTATTTGTTTTCATGTAAGCTTTATCCAATCACTTCCTCTTGTGGTTTCAGAAATAGAGATGGAAGAATGGCCCTAAATATGGCGGCTTGTGTGAGTTACCTCAGTTAAAGGCAAAAGATAGACCAAGAAAAACATGGTTCGTGACTGTGGGTGTAGCACTGAGAGACTTTGTTACTAGCACAACTATAGCTTCCATTCATGCTTTAACCACTTATCATGTAGTTCATTTTACTAACAAAACCTCCCCTATAAAGCTTCTATCAAGGCCTTAACGAAAATGAGTTGCAGATTAACTTCCTCTTTCTCTCTTCCTTCAGCATTGGTTCATGTTTCTGACACTGTAAATGTCAAAATTTTCTTGTTAGATCAAAACAATTAGGCAATAAAAATGTAAAAGGATCATTTATACGTTTGCACAGTAATTTATTCGGAAATACAACGATATCAAAGCCACGAGTGTCCTTGATCATGATTGGCATCTCCCACTCTAGAAGCTGTTTTTAAATTCTTGAATGTGATTATCACATTCAAATAGGGGACAAGAGGCAGTTTTCTGTATTGATTATGGTGTATTTTCATTATAAATATTAAAAAGCAAAATTTACATTAATGTTTGATCCATAATGGTACTAAACAGCTCTAAAAACTGCACATTAATGCCCTATGTAACGTTTGTACTAGTTGGCCTGGACCTGTTATTGCTCTGGAATGCATTTAATTAGTTGATTTTACTGCTCAAAATGTCTTAAGTGTGAAAGTGCTCACCCCTCCACAGACCTGACCTGCTGCTTGACCTGATGGCGTCACTTGCTTGTCTCCATGGAGATCGATAAGGCTGAGTAATAATAAGTAATAACTCCATCTCAGTGGCGTCATACAAGTGGTACAGCCCCTGAACAGAAAAGGTACATAGTGCTCTTTTAACAATCTTCCTTTTATGTAATCGAATAGGCCTCCAGCATGTGTAACGTCATGTGAAACCAAGCTTTACCCGTGACGCTTAACCATTAAGTTTAAGACCTCCCTTTAGTCTTTTTTGGTCCAGGGTTACACATTAGACCTTAGACCTTGACATCTTTTAAAATGGCAACAGTAGTTAGCGGTTTCCCAGGAACAGTTTATGAGTTCTTTCTATCATTGTTTTTATTAAGTGTGAGTTCAAACAGACAGGGGATTTCTAATGTGACATATGTTTCTATCTAAGAATAACCTCTGTACACTAGGGACTCGCAAATGGGGCGGGCTGTTGTTAGATCAATAGATTACACTGCAAAAAATGAGTATGACTTTAAATGAATTCATCTTGATGTGACTACTGTAGACTAGTTTAAGAGGAACAACATTTTCGGTGCAGGGCTGAAAACCTTCTTTTCTGGAGATGTTGTTTTTCCTGAAATATCAATGGAGACAAGCAGGTGACTATCACATGATGTATTTAATAAACCTCTGTATTTTAAACAAGAAAGACGGTGTAAATTTTGAGCATTGAAACCAGTACAGAAAAATATTATTCAAGACAAATACATTCAAATCACTTCTGCTGGGTATCATTAAGAAGTTGCCGATACGATGCATACTTCGATACATAGGCCTAAATACGATGCATTTTTCACTATAGTGCACTTTCGATATGATTATATTTCAAATCGATTTGATACAGTTCAGTGAAAAAAAGGCTAAATCATGGCTGTGATACTGAAAGTCTACTGAAGTCTACCACTAAGTTTGTGCAAAATTAATATGAAAAACACCTTTTTTACTCATCAAAACAATTGTAGCTTTTACACAAAATAATTTAGTAAAATATACCTAAAATTACTCTTGGTGATATATCAAAACAAAAAGTCAAACCTACTAACATTGCAATTTTAAAGCATTCAAAATTCAAAAGAAGTTGAATATTTTCAATACATAACATTACATGGTTGTTATTTTTTTGCAGTACATCTCTCCATGTTCCACGTGGCTCTCCGGCCTGACTGTACCGTGTGTTTTAGGCTGCACATGCTGTTTTCTATTCTCAGTTCATACACAGCTGTTGTTACGCCAATGGAGGCCACACTTGATGCTTTGACATACAGATGGGAGTTGGCAGGATGGGCAGGCCGGGTGTTATGTGCTGACCACGAGCCAATACAGAACAGGGGTTAAATAATCAGCAATAATCACAAGTTACAAATCAAGTTAACAACAATATGTGCATATGGTGGTAGATTCCTTTCCATTTTTGTCAGTGCTGGTATTTAAAGCACTGTAACTTTTGTGGTGGTGAGTCCATCACATGCAGACATCCATGGAGATTTCATTGCTTTGCTAAACTTATCTACCTCCTTGGAGACAAGCACGCCACCAGGTCAAGTTACAGGTCAGATCTATGGAGAGGCAACCCCACTTACAGTACAAATGAATGGCTGTAAAAAGTATTTTGAAACAATAAAACCTTGCGTAATGGATAGTTTATTGCCATACTTTGGAACATTCCAGCAGAAACAATAGCCCTCATTTGGACAAGCAAGTAGCAGACCAATTTCCACTAGAAAAATTGCATAGTGTAACTTTAAACAATACTTGATTTAACTTGAACATTACTATTTTTTAATCTAATTATGACAATTAATACAGATCTATATTCCTGTATCAGTTGTTATATAGTACTGGAAAATAAAAATAAAATACAATTTTTGTTAGTGACAATATTGCATAGTAACTTCAATATCCACATTTTCTCAGAACTTACAACATCTTAACTTTTATTTTAAAGTATTCCATTCAAGGCTCACATATAAACTTGTCCTAGAGCGTAATTGCAGCCTGTGCTCATTCCCACCATTCAAACTGCTATTTTGTTTCAAGGATAATTATAAAGTGAAGTTTGCTATGGATGTCTTTAATACCTACAGTATAATAAAAAAAAAATAGTAGTAGTAATATGTAAGTGAAAATATAATTTTATTTAGTCATTTTACCAGAACATTAAGTACAAATCCATATTTACAATGTTGACCTGGGTATAATTTTAGCAGTGAAAAGTATGACTTTGTAAATCTTACAACTCATAACAAGGAGTGTAAAAATATTTTATTGGATTGCTGGGTTTTCTGTAGGCCAGTCATATTTAATACAAATAGGGGGGCAACTAAAATAATGTTGTTCAACTGCAGATTTTTATTGTAATGTACAGTGAGTTTTTTCTCTAGTCACCAATAGACATGATCAGATTCAACATTTTAGATATTTCATGTCAAAGTACAATGTAATTAATGAGAAAAACTGTCTCAGATCCACATGTAGGTCTATCTCACAATGGACACCTACATTTTTAGTGACATTACTGTCATTTTTCTATCAAGTCTCTAGGCCGTATTGACTTGTCTCTAATCTACATACACGTCATTGCTGTATTGCTGCATTCACATATAATCTAAAATTCCCAAATCGTAGAATTGATACTCTGCAGCTACAGTGCACTTGTTACATTTTAATCATACCTTTGTTTTTAATATCACTGGAGATTGCAATGTTTGAGTCCCACACTGCTCTCTTTTTCCATTCATCTTCTTGTTGATAATCTTCAGAGGGTTCTTCTATTCCTCACAGATGCATTTTATATATGTCTCCATGACCCGGGGGGGGGGTTAGTGCATCTCTGCAGGCTCACCACACCTCGTCTGTCCCTATGCAACAATCTCTTTACTATGACAAGAGGGACTTAACTTGGTAACTTATAGAGACAGACTACAGTAGTTACAGTCCATGAGAATTGCCAGATAGTTGACATATTTTTAAGGGAGACTTTCTGTACTCAGCAGAGCCCTCTCCACCATAGGCTTCATATCATTTTTGACAAATTCATTCATTTCTCAATATTTTGTGGATTCTCTTATTCACTAAAAAAATCACTTCTTATTTTTCCAACTAATCAGGAATTGGCTAAAATTTCTTGCTAAAAGTGACCTCACACAACATGAAAATGGGACTAAACCAAATAAACCAAGTCTAAATCAGAACTCAGAACAACCAAAACTGGGACCAGACCATGTGTGAACCCAGCTATCTGCTTGTTTCCATGGAGATGCTGTTGCTTTGCCTGAAATGTTCCACAGTATGGCATTAAACGTGCACATGCAACAACTGAATTGAATTTAAGTTTCATGCCAAATTGTGAAACTGTTAGGGGCAAACAATAGTATCACCATGGAGACAAGCAGGTGAAGTACCCTACACCAAAAAAGCTACATTAGTGCATCTTTATTACTGTTCTTTTGCATCTTCAAAACATCAACAATACCAATATTTTTTCTATATAATGTAATGTATATGTCCCTCCTCTATATGTGAGTATATTCTCTAAAGAAGCCGTCAAGTGTCTCTGCTCTCTTCCCCTCACTGCTGATCACAGGCTGCAGAGGGAGGCCAGCAGTCCCCTCGGGCCTATGCCGACTAACAGCTACAAATATGTTCATTTCACTCAGAGTAACAAGGCTAGACTACCTGCCTCCGAATGTGTGAGCGTGTTGGTACACATGGGTGGATTCACGTTGCATCATCTTCCTGTAAACATTTACGTCACCGAGTCTGGGGCAGCTCCTCCGTGGATACGGCCATAGATTGGTGTGTATGTTATGTTTGGATAATATATCATCAGGGTCAGGATTAACATGTAATGTACATATATGTTATTAGGTTCTTTTTTCAGACAAAGAGTTTGTTTTCATACCTGACAGTTTCGACTGCTCCCTGCGGTCTTCCTCAGGTATGAAAACAAACTCTTGGTCTGAAAAAAAGAACCTAATAACATAAATTATCAGAAGGCCAAATTAACCTCATTAGACAAATGTGAAATGTTATTACTGCAACAACATAAACAGTCTTTATGTCAGATAAATAAATGTTGCGATTCTCTACCGATACCAATGTCAGTAGTTTGGCTTTCGATATCAACCAATTAGGGGTGTAACAATAACCAAAATATTGTGATATCGTATCGTCAAAAGTCTCTCAGTAATATCATGGACCATCACAATAAATCGAATCACAAGTTTCTTTGCCTAAATTCATTGCTATGGTGCAGCAACAGCTAAAAAAACAGAGAGAACTACATCGACCATGATCCTTTGCTCTGTTTTGGTGCAGACTACAAGAAGAAGAAATAGCAGTTCTAAGCACTTTTAAATCTTAGTTCTTTGAAGTAAGTTTTGTCAAGGCATTTTAAGAGGAAAAACTAGCATATTCACAATTTTGTTCGCCTCCACAAAATATCGCAATAAATTCTATACCGTGAGATGTATATCGTGAAAATATCATACCGTGAGATTTGGATATCGTTACATCCCTGCAAACAATACTAGGACAGAGACTGAAAACAAACAAAAAACTAATATTTCCTTTAAATTTAAAGACAGTGTTAATGTTATGAGATATTTTGGGCTGGCCAGTAAATAGTTTTGTTACATCAATTTATAGACTAAAAAGAAACCTGAGAAACCAGTTCACCAAAAATCAGCACCGATATCCAATACCAGTACCATAATAGTGCATCTGTAATCCTTACTCTGAATGAGCTTGCATCTCCACAAACATGACTCTTATTTGTCCTGGATTGGGGAGGACCTTCTTCTGCTTGTTTACATGATAATATTCCTTTGGAGAATGTTCCGACGTATGGTTTTAACTTTCTCTTTCCAGGGAATGGTACAAGTAACATACAACCTTTAACCTTGTACCTTTAACAGCCACAACAACCTGACAAATCGGTTATCGCTATTGTCTGAAAAAATCTATATCGAACCGTCTCTAGTGTTTGTCGTTGTCGTATTAGTGCCCCTGGATGCACCTGCCACTATGTACATGCTCACATTTCCCTTTGTGCTGATTTAATTGAGTGTGCAGGGCTGTAATGGCGCGTGTTGAAGTCTAATATATTTGTGTGTCTGTTTGCACATGTGTTGATCCTGCCGAGGTGTCTGCTTCTCTGTCTTCTGCTTGTTTCCCTGGAGACTGATTGCAAGGAGGCGACGATGTGACAGTGAGAACCCCCCGAGGCTCACCCATTACCACATGTACACACCTGCGCTTACAGACCAGTCCACACTCCTGACCAAAGCGTGGGACCACTAGAGCATGGGATCAAAATCAAACTGTGAACAGTCGTGTATGTTGGCGGACATGTGTGTTTACTCTCGTCTGTGTCAATAAAGGTGAGGGCCTGACAGCTGTTGAACAAACTCTATTCATGGATTTTGTATTGAGGACTTTTTCCCATTCAGACGATATCATATTTTACACTGATAATGTAGAGCTGGGCTGGCCAATTAAAAAAAAAACATTATAATTTGCCTAATACTGACTGATTGCCATCATTGATTCAATTAGATTTTTTCTTCCAAACCATCTATTTTCTTGTGATTTATCCAGGGTTGTTTAGATCTTCTTTTCCACAAACACTTCCTCCAGCTCTTCCGCAGACCAAGAGACGCAGAGTCCCTCTGGTGTGTCCTTTATCTTCCCTGGGGCTCCTCCCGAGGGACATTCCCAGTGAGGCATCCAGGAGAGGCATCCGGAACAGAGGCCCCAGCCACCTCAGCGTTTCATAAATAATAGCAGTGACAATATTTTTTGAGACTCAGGATTCTTTGTTTGTACATTTTTCACAACAGTGGGGAAATCTTTTATTATATATAGTATTTTCTAATGCAATAAGATTTGAGCTGTAGAGGGTAGCATATGTCAGCCTGATTCATCAGCCAGTTTCACTTTGTGGAAACTGTCTGACCTCCCAGTATTAGGATTCGTTCACTCGACGGTAGGCGGGTACTTTTTTATTTAACCAATCACTGCTGTTTGGTTGTGACGTATGTAATGCTCTAAATCCCATAGGAAGAAGGGCAATAACGTCTTTCACTTTGATAAAATTCACCAAATATTCTGTTCCGGTTTTAAATCCTCGATCTCGGGAATTGTTGCCATCACAGAATGTATGGCTTCGTCTACATCCATCTCGAATGCTTTGTTTACTGTTGTGCTGTTTCACAGAAGGGACCCAGACAGACGCTTGAGTTATACGTCATAGCTTCACAGCTCTTCGCTGACTGGCCGGTGCACGGTCCACAACTTCCAGAGTTTTTGCAACCATCTAATGTATTTCGATTCCCTGGCCTAGTGCTGGAGAGAAATTAAATTGAGCGGAGGCACTAGGTGGCCCCAGCCTGGCTAAGCGTATGTACCTCTATGGTTAATTATTGCTTCATTCTGCTATTAATTTGTATCAGCTCATGCCTTTTAATGATTCTGCACTTCTAAATTTATTATTGTTGCCTCCATCTTAATCTTGAACAATGAGCTTCTTAAGAATATTGCGATGTCAGGTGAACCCAATCTATTAGCCTAGTTGATCTGTTGGCATCTTGGAGTCCACTGATTGAACTGAAACTGCTCAAAAGCTCATTATCACGGCTTGATTTCTGCCAAAGCATTGATCAAAACAAACTAATCACATAAACACGGTGAGGCAGAGGCAGAAGGAGGAGAGACTCACTAACCCATAATAATAGACAGGTTGATGCACTAGCAGAATGACACATGTTATAGTGTGTATAAATATGAAGGATTGCAGCCTCGGTATTATTGTGATCAGATTTTTTTGTTTTAGAATTTCATGAATGAATGGAAAGGGAGCATTATGTTATTATAATTGACCCCAGGAAGATTAGCTGGCCCTCAGGCACAGCTAATAAATAAACAAAAACAAACCTATTATAAACACTGAATCATGACTGATAGCACTAGTTAAAGCTAAACTACTTAATCCTGGCTAAAGAACAACAGTGATGTGCTGTTCACATCATTTGTTTCATCAGTTCGCAGGTGAATGGCTGTTTCACATAAACAACTTTCACTTCAGAGCCGTGTCCTCAGACGTTGCCAGGCAACCTGACAGTAGTGACAAGACAACAGGACGGCCCGGCACTGGGGCTGTTTAGAGACAGTTTGTCCAGATTGAGGCTGAAAACTGCTGCGATCAATGAATGAATTCATCAATATACGGCTTTCAGATGACATCACAGTGTTTTTCTAGGCCCACAAGGTTTATTAGAGATGAGGGAAGTGTTATACTAGGCCAATAAGGTTTATTAGAGATGAGGGCAGGTGACATTTACATTGTGCAATGCTAAATGGTGAATACCTGATTCAGTCTGATCTCAGAGTCTAAGCAGGATGGGGCTGGTTAGTACTGGGATGGGAGACCACTGGGAATACCAAAGAACTGCAGTGGGGTGGTAGTCTTTGTGGCTCTGTTTACTAATTTTGGATAAAATTACCTCTATGCTGTTACTGCTGATTCTTTAGTATCTGGCAATAGTACAGTATAGTATAGTATAGTAGTAGTAGGCTATAGTATTCACAAGTATTCAATGAACTACAATGAATACTCGTGAAGGGACCATGTTGTTGGTTGCTTCATTGCTATGGCTTTTATCACAACCCCAGAAATAGCTACTATTTGCTATTTGCACAGAGAACAGTTCACTTTTGTCCAAATGTAAAACAGTATTCAAATGCTATTCAGCTCTTCCAAGTTAAACTGTCTGAGAGGTAAACAAGCCCTTATGCGGTTGATAGAGTGATGCAAAAAGGCAGTATAAAAGCTATATACGTGTGTATATGTGTGGTGAAAGTGTCTGTGAGAGCTGCAGACACAAGCTGAAGAATAGGAGCCAAACATTTCCATTTACCAGGCGCAAGTGTGTTTAAACATATGCCGCTGGAGTGTGCCTTTTACTCATTAGCACAACAATGTTGCCACCTAGTTTGCTTCAGTGAGTACAAATGAGCTGCTGTAGCCAAGCGGAGACAGATCGACAGGGAGAGCACTGCAAAAAAGGAAAAAAGAACATCTAGGCTGGTTAAAATTGTGTGTATTCACAATAAGAATCTTAATTTTAGACATTTTGAGTGGTTTGAATTAATTACACTTCATTTGGCAAATAAATCCACTTGTTTTTACTTTCAATATTTAGTTTCTTGCCTCAAGAAACAAAGCTACATTATGGGCTAAGACAATTACAGCTACCCATTGGCAGGTTTATTATCAGATTTAAAGCCAAATTATCTTGAAACCAATAATGTTAATGAATGAGTTGAACTGGTCTGTGGTACTCACACTGTCAAACACAGTACCACCTCAGAAATCTTCAGAGTATCACCAGATACAAAGCAGGTCTATAAATCTGCACGTCGATTTGTTTGGAAGAAAATCCATTTGTTTGTTTCCTCCAGTTTTTTGCATTGGAAATTGGATTGGAACTGTCGGAAACAGTCACAGGGAGCACAATTACAAAGGAGATGCGCTCTCTCGTGACTGCTTTGAAATCAGTGACGTCAAATTAAATGTGTAATCAAAAACAAATCACATCTTTTGCCCGACATCAGCTACATGTTTAATGCAGCCACAACACTGTTAGTTTGTTTTATCTCATTGATTAAACCCATTTAACCCATTGGCCTCTGGGGGAAATGTGATCACTGCTCAATATAATGCTGCTTTTGTACTACTATTTTCTGTAGTTTGGAGATATTTTGTAGTGGAGAGAGAGGAAAATCACCCAGCCCTAATACCAGGTCTAAATTAGGACTAAACCAGGTGTAAGTAGGACTATGGTCAGTACAAAAGCTACGAAAAAAGGACTGAAAGGAGAACAAAATGTGATAATATTTCAACTCTAAAAGTAAGCAAACATTAAAACAGTTTTTGTACTATCAGAAGTAACCCCTGCACCACACCTTGAGAAGCATTAATCAAGGTCGTAGTAGGAAAGCGTAATCTAGTCACAAATACTCCAATACTCTGATACAGATCTGTGTATGTATTTTTTGCAGTGTGGGAAGTGGGAGTGAATGGCAGCTCCAGCTTTGTGCGAGCTCAGAGGAAATCAGAACAGAAGATAGAGAGACTTCCCTGGTGTTGTGCAGTGGGCCGTATCACACTGATATTAGCAACAAATGAAAATACTCACCTCACAGTGGCTCCCTCTTCAAAGAAACACTGTGCAGTCATTTGATGATCATGCACTGTAAAATATATCTATACATGATTCAGAGGTACTCTGTGTCACCTCTGTTTCCATGGAGATGTTATTACTTTGCCTGGAATGTTACACAATATGGCATAAACTTTTATCTTCAAGGAGAGATACCAGACCAAGTTACAAGTCAGTTCTCTGAAGAGATGAACCCACTCAAAGTGAGATATTTCAAGGTATTTTTAAGGAATAAAAATGACTGTAATATAATAGGGCCTTCGTCAGCTTGTGACGCACGTCCCTAAAAATAAATGAAAGATATAATTATATTGCCGTACTGTGAAACATCGAAAATTATTTTTAAAAATGCATTGCACGCTCACATGGCCAATGTCCAAAACCTCTTACTCTGAGATTACGTTTTGGCAAAAAGCCTTCATCACATAGTTTTTTTTTATATTGTTGGACCAGTTCACATTAACTGTGCTATGAAACATATCAGGGAAACATTCAAAACATTAACATCTCACTTAAACTCAAGTCCAAAGATTCAAAGACTTTGGAAATTTGGGCCTAAACCTGGAACTAAACCTAAACCTTCCTAGACCAGCCTAAACCGGGACTAGACCAGTACTAAATCAAGATTAGTGTCACATCTGGACAAACCTGGACAAGTGACATGAAGATTAATATTCTGAATTAAAGTAACTCATGTGGATAATCATTTTTACAGTGTGTTCTAGTCTAGTTTTGTAATGTTTGTTATAATAGGCTTTTACAGCTCTACCAAAACATAAGACTCACCAGAGCCTTCGATCAGTGGAGATTAGTAAAGCGGACAATGCATGTGTTTTTTAGTGTGAAGTTAATACGTAAATATTTCACAAGGCTCTAACTTGACACAATAATGTGCTTTATTTTCCACCAGGCTAACTTGTAATATATATTCATGAGTCTAATCATGTCGTAGAGAAAAACGTATTTAAATTCAGAGTGCAAATCTTGCATTTAATGGGACATTACCTTAGAAGCCGTGTCGTCATGCCCCATAACTCCACCCCTCACTGCAAACTCTTTATCAGAAATGTGAAACTGAACCGTCTAAATAGGCTTTTCTACCTTGTGTAGGTTTACTGGTAAATGTGACGTCAAAATTTTGCAGCAAAATATAGGGTTTATAAAAAATTCCAATCAAATAGAAGTTGTTATTGTTTTGTTTTTTTTTGTTTTTTTTCCCCAAAAAACTGTTCTTAGTAAAATGGAGAGAACCCACAATTTATTCAGCATGGTATTAAACTTATTTCCATGGGGAAAAAAGCATATTAAACCACTTTGCCAAGTTACTGGCAAGCTACATGGAGTTCTTTTTGAAGTTGAGCAAAAAAAAAAAACTATAAATAAATAAATAAAAAATGACTGAATCAATGTATGTTGGCAAGTTTAAGAAATATCCCAGGCAATGCAATAACATCTCAGTGAAGACAAGCATTTGGCAAACACTCCATCAGAAAAGTTACATAATGCCCCTTTTTATGCCTATGATGCTATAATCAATGGCCTTTTTCCAAACTGATGACATCCCTTTATGAAATGGTCTTGATCATTAACTACAAATAATCTGATAATCTTCCTTTCAAAGGTCCAATATTACACAAAACTGTCCCTTGATATTTATGCCCTGCTAAAATGTTCTTACATCCTCAAAACACATCTGGAGTTGGGTTTTGTTTCATTCACACATGTTTGAGTAACCCATTATTAGTAGTATGTCTCCATTTCCAAAGCTTAAAATGCTCTGTTCCACCTTGTGACATCATGAAGTGGTAGTTTTCAGTTTAGTATTTCCTTTTACCGTTAGTTCAGTAGAGATTGGCAATTCTAGGGCTGAAATCATCCAGATGATTCTAGTGAAGGTGGAGCTCCATACACATATGGAGCATTTCCTGTATATTGTGCATTGTTTATTGTGATGTGCATTACATCACAAGGTGGAACAGAGTGTTTTCTGTTAGAAACTCAGCTGAAATGTGCAGAGTTTGTGTGTTAAATATTTGTGAATGAAACAAAACACAACTCCAGGTATGTTTTGTTTCATTCCCACAAGAGGAAACAACATTATAACTTAGATCAGAAAAAAGTACAGTATAGGACCTTTAATTTTAATGTCCAAATTGTAAATTGTAGAGCTTGATTTAATGAGGACAAACCAACTAAAGCCTTGACAATGTATGTTATATTCATTCAGCCTGAATTGTCCTAAATAGACAATGACATTTTACTGTTGTGCATAATATTTTTGACAAGCTGTGAAGGCAATGATACAAACCCAAAATGAAAAGGACAAACAACAAATGTTTCCATAAGCATAAATTGTATTGCGACGCAGATGGAGCTGAGACTACAAGCATTACATCTTCACAGGAGATGTTCAAAATCAATACAATCATTTTCCTATTGTCTGCCATAGTTAGTTTCTGTTGTGAGTTACCTGGCAGCCTGAAGCATCCTCGTTGCTGTGGTAACCTGTACTTTTATCATGCACACTGATTTAAAATGGAGATTTTTTTTTTTCTTAAGCCATGGCTGAGGGTGTCATTTCCTATCTCGGTTCTGCCTCTTCAACCATGAGATTTACTCCTCAGCACATCTCCTCCTCTTATCTCCATAGCCTTTATGTAGAGTGCAAATGTACGCGTGCACAGACTCACTAAAACAGTACAGATCCAAAGGAGGTGAGAGGGTAAAAGAGTGTGTATTGACTCAAAGTTCTCCCATGCATTGATTACAGGCCTTATGAAAGCAGAGGATTTTAAGCTCTACTGCTGAGTCCTATTGACAGCCACAATCCCAGGCAACTAACCACTTATGCTTTGTGTAGGAAATTCTGCTTTGTAAATGTTGGCTCATCAAAAGAATGTCCATTAGAGGCCTGACAAATATGATTAAACTATTATTAACTGTAGCTTGATTGTTGTAGCAAAAAAGACTATTCACTTAAAGGTCTGGTCCTTGATTTTCCCATGTATTTGAGCAAAAGGTATCTTGCCTGAGTAGCGGTCTATCATGTAAGCAGCTTTTTAAGGTCCTATAGTACACAAAATTGATACTTGTGAGCCATGTTGTAATGCTGTTATTCCTTCAAAAACATACCTGAAGTTGTGTTTTGTTTCATTCACACATGTTTGAATAACGCTTTATTATTAGTGTATGTACATTTCCAAAGCTCAAAACACAGTTTAAAAACACAGTGGAGCACTTCCTGTATTACCAGATGACATCACAAGGTGGAACTGTTTGAGAACAGTCTGAGAGACTGAAAACACTCAGAATATGTATTAGGGTTGGGCAGCATCCAATTCTGATGCCGTTAAACCTTGTCAGGATTTTACCAGGGTATATCGTATTACCATATTACCAAAATGTTTTAGTACGACTTTGGTAAGATACGAAGCCGCACCACTATACAGTCTATGCTACGACCTGCAGACTTAAAATCTCTGAAAAGTTTCACATGAACCATCTCCATGCACAGGATAGAGTCACCGTCAGCCGCACATCTTCTGTCACAGAAAGAACACATATAGACAAGGAGGGTTTATTCGTATAGCACAATTCATACACAAAATAATTCAAAGTACTTTACAGAATAAGAAATATATTAAAATCACGATAAACACAAATCTAAACATAAATAATCATCATAAAATTAAAAAGAGAGAGACATATTAGAGACACATTAATTACACAAATTAGAGAGAAGAGAACCTTTCAGTCATATGCAGCAAAACAGAACTTTTTGAGCCTGGATTTAAACAGCGTCAAAGTAGAAGCCTGTCTCACATCTTCAGGAAGAGGTTCCAGGTTTTAGCTGCATGAATCTGAAATTCCACTGAGTCGTGTCCTTTAGTCCGACAGAAGCTGAACTGCACATAAGGAAAGAGTTGTTTTTATCAGCACTTTCTAGTTTATGCAAATGAGTCATGTGGTTTTAAGTTTCATTTCTGTAAAACGTAAACAAATGCGCACCTGAAGCTAAAATGCTGCCAAATTGCAGAAGTACTAGTATTATTTTGGGGGGGACCAACTTACTTGTGGCTGGACTTGCTGTCTTGTGTTGGTCTCCCTTATGAGCGTCACTTGACAACTGAACGAAACTAATTAAACGTCATCTCCCCACTCAGTTAAAAAAAAACATTATAGACTACTATTATTTTTAAATCGTGATAGAATTAAATTGAAAATACAACCACACTTTCATTTGTGCTGTGCAAACAAATTTAGGTATCAATAAATTATAATATATTAGGCACTGCTGATTTTTTTTTATGATGATAATGAAACTGATACCATTGCTAGTTTTTGATATTGCGGGATAATGCCGTATTACCACCCAACTCTGATATGTGTGAATGAAACAAAACTCCTCGTATGTTTTTGATGAGGAAACAACATTATAACATAGATCAGTAAATAGCATAATGTAGGCTATTTAAAGTAAAAATAAGTCAGTCTCTAAGTGAGCATCTAATTAGTTGTTGTTAGCTTTATCACCATGGAAAAGCTCTTCGAGAGTTATGAAAAATGCTTAGAGACTCATTGTAGTGTAATAATTAGGGTGCTCAGGAAGCATAAGGTAAGACAGAATATCTTTGGACCACTGCAAACAGCTAAAAATGAGCAAGTTCTGTTTAATTAATAAATGTGATAATTCAGGTCACAACACAGACCTTATTCAGAGAGTTGCTGCTATTATTATTCTAACTACATGGTGCCGCATAAGGCTGCCAAACTCTGCTAAATAAGTTGTATAGAGACAAAGCTGGTTTCAAGCTTCCCAGAGAATGGTGCTTTGTTGAATTGTTGGTGTGCGTAAACATTGAACATTTTACACAAACCAACCTACTTTACGTAATGCTGTTTTTGCTGCGAGACTTTTCTCTAGTTCTCAGCTGAAATAAATTCAATTCCCCCTTAACTGGAGAAGTGAACCACAAAAGAAATGTGATTGTAGCAGTCAAATTAAAAGTGGGCTGTTTGGAATGAGGTGGATAGTTGTAAGACCTAAAAAAATAATCATTGCCTCGTCATTTTGGTACAAATGAAATCCGTTTACTGCGATGTCAGCTCCCTGTCAGTAGACTTTTTGTTTCGTTTTAGATAAATATTGTGATTTAAAATGCTTAAATTATGACATTATGATCCACGGGAGTCATAGATTATAGCAGATACAATCACAGTAGACCTTCTTTAATATATTTACATGACCAGGAAAAATCAAATAACAAGAGTAATCCGATAAACCAATAATTAGAGCTGACTGGTGTGCGTTTACATGCCCAAGAGAAATCAGATTTCCTGGTGACATGTCAGGAAATCAATGGACTTTTAGAGTAACTGCTGTATTTAGAAAACAAACTACTAATGAATTTTAAAAAACTTGTTTCTACCCTTAACATTTTTTTTTAATTTTTTGTCTTTGCCACTTAAAAAATTTACCCTTTTTGCATACATTTCCATGTCAGTGTGTGAACAATCGGAAAGAAATCAGATTACATCACATCTAATTGTTTACATGACATTTCAATAATCTGATAACTCCAGAAATCAGATCATGATCAGATTTTGGTGTGCATGTAAACATAGCCAGCGTGACAATGCTGCTGATTAGCGTACACGTGGTAATGATTTGTATCCATGTTTTTCTCCACAGAGCTCCATGTATTCACTGGCCTTGAAGTGTTTGATCAGCCTGTCCACTGTCATCCTCCTGGGACTCATAATCGCCTACCACGCTCGAGAAGTTCAGGTAAGGCACTCACGCAAAAAAAAAAAAAAAAAAACAGATCTGAGCATATTTGTAAGCTCTGTTGTTTTTACCGAACAAGTTCTGTCCTGTTGTGCTGTCAAAACTTTGCAATTTAATAAATAGTCACTGCATTTCATTAGGTTCTGACCGTAAAAATATAGTGGACCTATATATAAAGTTCCTGTTATGATTTATTACAAAATTAATCTGAGTTATTTTTTGGCTTTGAATCAAAACATAAAGCAAAGGCAAAATTGTAGCTAGAGGCTGTCCCTTGGCTGTATTCATGGATTTCAGAGTGATGTAAATATTGCATTGTTGCCACAGAAATTACCAATTCAAATCAATGAATGATGAATAGCGAAAAGTCCTCAAAATGTCCCTTAATCAGGAAACTGAAACTAGGGATTTAATAATAACTGAAATATCAAGTCTCTGCTTAAATGAATAGTGCAGTAATAGCTAAAAAAACAGAGGGAACTACATGGACCATGATCCTTTGCTTTGTTTCAGTGCAGATTACATGAAGAAATAACTGTTCTAAGCACTTTTACATCTTATTTTTTTCACTTATGTCTTATCAATGCTTTTAAAATAAACTAAACTAACTAAAATCAATGAATAGTAAGATCCAACATGATATGAGATATGAAAGATTAGGCAGGGAGATGTAATTTTTTTGTTGTTGTTTGTAGACTTTATTGATCCCAGTAGGTAGATCTGTCCTCTGCATTTGACCCATCCTTCACCCAGTGCAGAAGAGGCAACCAATCAGTAGCAGTGGACAAGTTCAGTGCTGCACTTAGGGACACTTGAGTAGGCCTGTCACAGTAACACTTTTTGAAGCACAGGATGTTGCTACTGAGAAACTTTGCAATAAATGGTATTGAAACTACTTTATGCCACTGTCACAAAGCAAGATAATGCCAGTAAAACAACTTTTAGCTCTATCATCAAAAGACATAAGCTGCAACAAATGGTAGAAGGAAGTAGCAGAAGGAACCAATAATTAGCCATAGAAATTATTTATTTATTCTACCCCCTACACCTTAAAAATGGCAAAAATCTACCTACTGTTTCAAATAAATTGTACACACAATGATAAATGGTCACATTTTTCTATAGCGCTTTTCCACCTTCAAGGCACTCAAAGCGCTTTACAACAAGGAGCCATTCACCCATTCACACACACATTCACACACCAGTGTACGCAGACACTGTGGGCAAGGTGGGTTAAGTGTCTTGCCCAAGGACACAACGACAGCATTCATCTGTGGGAGCTGGAATCACACCAGCCAACCTGTGGGTTAGTGGATCTGACCGCTCAACTTATGATGTTTATGTTGAGAGCTGGAATCAAACCGCCAACCTTTAGATCAGTGGGCGAATGCTCTACCAACTGAGCTACTGCTGCCCCAATGAATATTGATCTTAAAAATATATTGCTCCAGCTTTCATATATTGAACAATAAGTCCATATAGTTATTATCATTGACAGACCGACCTTTGAGCCAGGATCTTCCAATTTAGAGTGTATTATTTAGTATTTTACCAATTCAACAACAATAGTACAGTAGTAGTATTAACTTGTTCTATGTTTTGTTGTTTTCAGAAAGTTCTAGCAGCACTGTTGGCTCAAATAAAATCATGTGTAAATATTGCTGTGGGCACACACTTATGACGTCATACACGAGGACTGACAAATATGATGACTGTTTCTATGGTGAAATTTACCCGAAGCAACGACTGTAAAGATGTTCCTGTAACGTCAGCATCACAGGCCCATCAGGCACATGGCACTGGAAGGTCACATCAGATATTAACTCCATCAACACTGGTTACGTATGCAGGGACTTGCCAAAGGGCTCAGAGAACAGAACATTTTCCAGAAAATGTACTCAAAATGTAATTTGAATTTATAAGAATATCAGGCTTATGGCTTGGCCATTCTCGTAATGCAAGACTATACTGATTGTTCTTGTCCTGTTTCATAATAATTTAACTTTTATTTCTACATAGTGGGCTCATCTTTGCTTGAAGATCAAATTATAAATACATTTTAATCAATTTTTAAGGAAAATATTTGCTTTCTTCTTTGGATAGGTTTCAGTTTATATCATCTTGCGGTCATCCTATTTCGGTCCCAGTATGAACCCAGTTTAGTCCTGATGTAGACTTGGTTTGGTCCTGTTATAGTCCCGGTTTAGTCCAGCTTGAGTTCTTGGTTTAGTCCCAGTTTAGACCCAAGGTTAACTTTGTAATTTTTCTAGCTGAGGGTTTGCCACCCACTTGTCACCCTAGAAATGGTATTGCTTTGCTCAGAATGTTCCACAGTATTTAGTAGTAGTAGTAGTAGTAGTTTTTTGTTCGGTCATTTTGCAGCACTACCAACACAAAACAACACATAGACTACAAACCCATGGATCATGACTGAAAGGTTTTAGGCTAAAGTAAAACATTCTTATAATGCCAAACCCTATTAAACAATGACAGAATTCCAAGAAAGAAAGGCATCGTATGAACAGTAAGTTTCCTTTTACAATTTCACTTACTGTATATATAAAAGACAAAATATAAATTAAAACAAACAAATTTAATGCATAATTCATTAATTCCAGAGCTCTATATCTTTCAAAACATAATGCTTTATACTCTTTAAAATCATCTCAGATTGTTCCATATACTAACCCTTCTAACAGAAATACATTCTTAATTTCACTTTTTTAAAGATGCCAGTTTTATTTTATTTTATGGTGCACAAACCAATAACAATGACAAAGAAAGTACAAAAGTTATTGTCCACAATGGCACCAAAACAAAAAGCAATGTCAAAGAAAAGCATGTGCCAGCCAATAGTCGTAGTTTACTTGTGAAGAAAATATATCTAGTTTTCTAGGTATTTCTGTAAGATTAGATTTTTAAATTGTTTTTTGAAGTGCACCAAGTTAATAGAAGCTTTGATATGGTAATCTAAGTATTAATTAATTGAGACACCCCAACCTCAACGATGATATCTCCATGACAAGACAAGTGGACCAGAAAATGTACACAGTGCTCCTTTAAATTCTTTACTGTATGAGTATTGTTATCAGAACTGAAAAGGTTGTATTGATGCATCTGCAACTGTGCACTTTATTTATTCTGTCTCTACTGTGTGTAAAAGCCTGAAAACATTTCCTGTGGCGAGTCTTTACATAGGCCCATGAACCCAGGTGCAATCTAACTCCAACCAATTAATAGCATTAATGAGGGCCTAACCAGGACAGACAAGGCACGTGGGCTTTACATTGAGTAGTTACACTCCACAAGTTAGACACACACACACACACACACACATAACATCAATACGTCAACACACAGAGCTTCTTGTCCAGCTCCACCAATCAATCAGAAATGCTTTCACTCCTCATGATATCTGTTTTGCAGTTTGTCATCACATTGATATAACGCTACCATGGTTGTTTAGATGAGGTTTCCGTCTGTGGCCATTTACAATCGATGTGCATTGACTATTTATGGGAGCCTTGCACCCTATGAATGCCCCCATACTGACTATTACCAACCCTCGCTCCCCTCCCGCCCTCCGCTTCCATTCTGTATTAGTTCAATGTTGTGGCTTTTCTCATTACATCACATGGTAGCGCTTTGATGTTGGAAATGTCTATTAAAGCTTTAGCCTTGGCTGTGAGCAGGGGATTGTACGTACAGCCAGAGTCGGATCAATAGGGAGCTGCAGTCGCTTATTCTTTGTCACACAGGAGCCAATAAGCAGGTATTAATTCTGTAATATGTGGTAGCAGTGCATTACCATAAAGCAATTGACTTGATATTGAGAGCTCAGGACCTTAACGGTGTACAGGTGACATTTTGAAAAATAAAGGGCATTCGTTGATTAAAGATTTACTTAAAAACCCAAAAGGTACAGCAGGTTACACTTGTTTACCCATTATTACACCCTTTAGACTTTGCATTATTGACACGTGAATTGATTACAGTAGCAGATCTGTTCACACTGGCACTTGTTACTGGGTGGGATATTCTATGTGCTTTTGAGGGGGTTGGCAAAGGAGAAATTCAATTTGTCAACTGGACAAAAACATTTCGCTGGTGGACACTTCCTTATATCTGCCTGCAGGGAGGAGCCAACTACACTGAAACTACTCTGAAACTTACACATTTGTTTTCAGTGTCTGTTTGTTATCTAGGCCTATTCATCTGTACTGAGTGTGGGGTCATCTTAGCATAATCATTCAGGGCCATAAAGTGTGTTTTCACTCCTCTGGCCCTGACCTGGCTTTCCCTATTGTTCTCCTTATTTTAGTTTTGAGGATGGAGTTGTAGATGGGAGACGAATGATCTCTGAGGCTTCCATTTCTCTTCAAGGAAGGATTGTCTTTCTTAACAAAAAACAAAAATAGCATTTTTAACTCCCCTCTCAAACCAATTCTTTTCTCTTTTGAGGGAGGTTTTCTGAAGTCAGCTTAGACCAAACTGTTGTGTCATTGTGCAAGACATTCCCCTTAACTATGCATGAATGGGATGTGTAAGTGATTGGTAATAGAGATGCATCAGTCCAGCTTTTTCAGCTCAGATTTTTTCTCCCTTTGTTTGAGCAAAACTTGTCTTGCACAGATAGTATATTGTATAAGCAGCTCTTACCATCAGAATATGTCTGCTGAGTTCTGTCTGCAGTTAATTAAAAGCGTTTTACTGTTGATAATCAGGAAGTGTGCTTTAACATGCTAGTTGTTGTCAGCTTTACTGTCACACAAACTCCGCCAAGGTCTCTGAAAGTTGTGAAAAGAGCTTATAAACTCATCTTGGTGAATTATGCTTTTATGTGTAATGTAAGTGAGGAATAACTTGGGACCACTGCAAACCATTTAAAATGACACTTCTGTTTTTTTAGGCTGTAAAAATCTGAGTTAATTTTCCAGGACCAGAGCTGATATTCAATGCCAGTATTGATATGATGCATTCCTAATTAGCGGTCAACAGAAGCTCATATGGACTGGAGCCACCAACTGGCAGCCACTCGTCCGTCAGTCTGACCCAAGGGCAGCTGTAGCCACAGAAGTAGTTTATCAAATTCTGACTACTGGCAGTGTCTTCTTTTGTGCTGTGGCCAGGATCATAGGTTCCTCCTAATTGAACTGAGGAGGTGACTGCTCGTATTAGTGCTGTGCAATTAACCAAATGTTAAATGAAGATTAAACTGGGCAGATTATGATAGACTGCTTGGTACTTTTTAATTACCACTGTCTATCAATGTTTTATAGCAGTAATAGCATGTGGCTTGGAGATAAGTTTAGTTTTTTTTCTTCTGTTAAATGGCACTAACTGCTTATAGTATCTATGCGGATAAACTTAAATATAGAAAAACACATGATTTTGTCTTAATATGAAAAAAATGGAGTTGATCTCAATCAGCCAACACAAAACAAAAACTCGTGACTCATTTTTTGTCATATCCTCCAGCCTTGCTTTGAAAATAATGCTTCACAGTTGTTGCATTAGGGAGGTAACCTTCAAAATCGTTCTGCAGCTTAACTTAAAATGAACTGATTCGTGCAAATTATCCCATCTTATTCACACTTGTGATTTTTACCACACACTTCTGAGAGCTATTGAAAACCCTCCGCGTTCTTGAGTTTCATTGATAAAAGAGAGCCAAGTTTGATGCCACGCTGGAGTCAGTCATCCACCCACACTCACACGTGACGGACTACGCTAATGCTCAAAGCACAAGTACAGGCTGAGGGGAGCTACTGTAAGAGAGGGGGAGGAGGGTGCTGAGAGAGAGGTAAAGAGAGATAGAGAGAGAAGAGGGGGAGAGAGGGAGGGGAAGTGAGAGGGAGACTGAAAGGAAGGAAGACAGAGATAGAGATAGAGATAGAGATAGAGATAGAGATAGAGATAGAGAAGGCGTTAGTAACCCTCACGATTATATTTCTGAAGTAAATATTGACGATCAACTATAATATTGAAATTAATTTATGCCCCTGAAAGCCCAAGAGCTTTTTTAATCCACAAAAAAACTACTCTAAATGTACAATATTATTAAAAAAAAACATGAGCTGCAGTAATTAAATAGCAGAATGAAACTCCATTACTTGGTTTGCATCAGTAATGAGTCATAAAAGTGACTTATTCAACCAAAAAATAACAAAAAAATGTCCCACAGAAAATGTACATGTGATAAATATTGAGCTCCCAAAAATATAGTTCCAGCTTTCATATGTTGAACAATAAGTCGATATAGTAATTATTGTGACAGGCTTAGGGTCAGAGGGAGGGAATGATAGAAGAAGGGAGAGAGAGGGACAGAAAGAAAGAGGAAATGGAGAGGAGAGCGAGAGGGAGAGGCTGAACCAGAGGGTGGAGAGTGAGATGAGAGAGATAAAATGGTCTTCTGTTAATCTCTTTGAGAAATAATTCCTTTTGATTAAATTAAGTTTGGAGTGTTCAGAGCATGCGGTGACTGTTTGGGAGGGAAACAAATGCAGCGAGCAGGTGGGGGAGGTGACTGAGGGAGGCAGGGATTTAACCAAAATCTCGGTACAATAGGCTGAGAGGATCGGGAGGGATAGGGACAAATTATGGGTATTTCAGCCCACAACTGCTGTAAGCTTTAAACAACTGTACATTACATTAGGGATGAACAATATGTTTTCCAACAATCCATAGCTCAATACATGGGGCACAGTCGTCTAAACATGACATTTAATTTCACTTAGACTATGGGGGAGCACTGAAGGGGCTGTACCCATTTCTTCATGTCTTGTCATGTCATATCTTGTCCGGTATAGAGATATACATTATAAAAGCAGCTCTTGGGAGATAGACCTTTCCTTGTTGTGTCAAATAACACTTGAAGATTGAGCCATGCATGCGTGTCGTCATGTTAGATTTTGCTTGTAAAAAAATATATATATATATATTTCACCAACAAATGGATTAAAAAAGTATTAATATATAGTATTATAGTATAGTAATAGTAATATAGTATTACTAATTAGTGGTAAAGAGGTGAGACTCATTTTAGTGATACTGAAAAACCATGTAACAGGACAAAATTGGATGTTTACTGATGTGATATTGGAATGCAGCGTGTTGAATTTCCTATTAGCATTAAAATCATACTCATCATTGATTTCTTTGGGCCGGTCGAAGTGTTCCTGCGCCGGTGTCTCTGTGGAATAAAAAACAGATGGTTGTTGTGGCTGAATCAAAAGAGACTTAAAACAGATTGAAATGTTCTTTAATACAAGAGTCGAACGATAAACAAAAGAATGAGGAGTGCAGAACACAGCGGATTTATAGTCCTTTCAATTCAATTCATCTCTGCACTTTGCTCACATTTTAGAAGGCAAAAATACAGCTTTGTGCCTCCAAAACCTGTAGTTAATTTATAGTCCATGAGTGAACAAAAATTCAATTAAAATGTGTGTTATTAATTTAATACAATTAGTGCATTAAATTACAATTTTAATTATTTAAACATAACAAATGCCTTCTCCTGTAACCCCATGTATCTTAAGTAGTTTCTAAGGGAGATGTGATCAAATACAAACTGTGTATTCGTCTGTAGATGATTTCTCTTTATTAAATGCTGCAGGGCAAACACCTCGCCTGCAGGCACCATTATAATACAATGCATTATGGGAGATGAGCTCTGGAATCATCCATGTAGCAGATTTATTTATTTTTCCTTCTTCCTTTTTATCTTTATCAATTAAAGAGCACCATGTAAGTTATGTAAAAAAAAAAGCCCTATAGATATGTTTAATGTTATTCTGATTATTCCATATATCTAAGCAAAGTGTGCCCTGCCCCAGTACATAGTGATTGTAGAAGCAGCTCAGGAAAAGCATGAGATTTCTGTAAAACATTTAACATGAACAAGTTTTATTTTTCATGTTTTAACTTGATTTAGCTTGCAATTTACATTTTATTGTGACGTAATGTGCAATAAATATAATATGGCACTAATTTCTTTACAGCCAAGTAGGTGACACCACAAGACTAAGTCCAGGTCTGATCTGTGGAAAGGCAATCCTGCTCAAAGTATGTTATTCAAGGTATTTTTGAGCATTAAGAATTAGGGACGTAACAATAACTGAAATATCGTGATATCGTATCGTCTCACAATATATCGAACTACAAAATCCTTTGCTTAAATGCATTGTTTTATCGTAGCAATAGCTATTAAACATCGGGAACTACATATCCCAGGATTCATTTCAGCGCAGACAACATGAAGAAATATTTTTTTACTTTAATTCTTGGGATTATGACAGTAATAATTCACACCAAAATCTTGTCAAGGTATTTTAAAAGCAAAAAAGTATCTTATCTACCATTATATCAGCCTCTTCAAAATATCGCAATAAATATCGTACCGTGAGATGCATATCGTGATAATATCGTATCAAGAGATTTGGATATCGTCACATCCGTATTAAGAACACCTCTCAACCAAGTAGCACCTTTAACTATTAACAAAACTCTATCTATCTATTCTTTTCTGTTTTAAAAGGGTAAAAATTTATAGCTAATTTGAATTTTATATCTTGTCAATATGAATGTTTACTAGTTATGAATTAGGGCTGCAAGATTATCCCCAATCAAATCAAAATCATAACTTGACTGAAAACAATTAACAAATCGCAAAATTTATAATTTTTTAAGTACAGTCATTTCCTCAGTGACAAAATTCATATTCAGTTCATAATTCAGTCTTTTTGTCAATTCTTTTGGATGTTTAAAATATGAACTCTGACCAAAATCCTATTATTAAGACATAAATCTCCGTCCCTTGTCCAGAAAACATCACTGTCACATATTTTTCCAAAATCGTGCAGCCCTGTTGTTAATATAAAAAAGATTAGGCAAGTTTTATCTTCTGCCTAAACCATTTCAGTTTTAAATCCATTGGAAAACTGTGCACATCCTAACTTAATGACACTGACTGCTCCTTACTATTATATTATTTAAAAACAAAAACAAAAGCATATATACATTCTGCTGTGTCCTTGCATCCAGCTCTATTTGATAACCCACAGATATCACCATACTAATCTTTATAGTATCCATATGGGAAAAACAAAAGCACATTATTTGCATTTTACTTTTCATTATTTATTACATGCCTGCTGGCACCAAGTCCTGTTTGTGAACCCATTTGCATGAATAGATCAATACGAATGACAAAAACAAGAGCAGAGATGTGAGTCAAAAGCGTTGTACAGCGTAGATCCCGGCCCCAGATTATAACACTCGTAGAGAATAGCAGGATATTAGCTTGAGTTGATTCTGTGTATGAAGGAAATATATGGACAGATGGCAGGATGACAGAGATATTATAGCCCTGTAAAAAAGCTGTTGAATCCGATAAAATGGCTTGAATCCTCCATCCTCGAAGTTATTTTAAGATGATTTCCCAGACAGTTTGAAAATACTTTGGGCTTGTTTCAACACAGTGCTTCTTATTTCGGGCTAAATTATCTGCGAGTGTTGAAAGTGGAATTGCACGTCGAAAAAAAAAGAAAAATTGTAGCCCTCTTTTTTTCTTTTTTTTTTTTTTTCAAAGTGAATTTTTTAACGAGTCTGAAATGTCATGAAACAAGTTGCATGAGAAAAATTCTGATTTGCTTCAACATGAGATTTCTTATTACTTCACTGGTGTTTTTTTTATTTATTTTTCAAGATAAATTATTGGTATTTTGCACTGCAACTTCGCCAATATAATACTAATCACAGCATCGTGGGTTGGGGGTCAATGCCAAAAGTGAAGCGTCTCCACAAACCTATGGTGCTTGGCAGAAATATTCACTATTTTGTATGGAAACACAGAAGAAGTGAGTGTTTTTTTTTCTTACTTAAAAGTCCAGAACAGTTGCTCCTCAAGGACAAAGCTCAAAAGCTAACAGACAGTGAAGATGGCCGTGCTTGTAGTATAAAAACTTACTTGTGATAGAGTAAAAAAGCGGTCAAAAAGGTCAGAGGCACTGAGCTGGAAATATTATAAAAGTCCTTTATGGGGTTTTGGAAAAAGAGCAGAGGGAAGCACTTTGAACATGTGTGTATAAGGAAGATGCTTTTCTCTCTGGCTTAAAGGTGCACTGTGTAACTTTTTGGTTAGGGGTCTGTCACCTTCTTGTTTCTACGGATATGTCACGCTTTGCCTGGAGTGTAATACAGTATGACTCACAGCTCTGCCTTACATTTATTTAATTACAGGTGGTTTTATAGCTCAACAGGCATTCTGACAGTGACTTGGGCTGCCTCTCCACAGATCTGACCTGTAACTTGGTTTACATGAAGATAGAAAGGTGTAATACCATACTGTGAAACATTCCAGACAGAGCAATAACAACCCAATAGAAAAAAAGCGTTTGACGGACCTTCCACCAGAAAAGTTATGCACCCAGAATCCTGCACCAGGTCGAATACCCGCAAATAATAGCTGAAACAGGTGGGTTTGTGGGCAGGTAGTGATTACACACGAGCGGGTCAGGTGAATCAAATGAACGACGAATGGGAGAAAAATACTTGACAAGTGTCAGGACGTCCAAACAAGTGTCATTTCCCGTTTTTATCCTGGAACGAGGGCAGACCAGGCTGAGAGAGAGACTTTAGTGTATTAATTAAGTAAAACCATCAGTGAAGGTGATGATGGTTTTGATGATGGCTGCGCTCCTGGTTTAGTCCTGATTTGGACCTAGTTAAGTCTTGGTTTAGACCTGGTTAAATTCTGGTTCAGTCCTGGTTCACTCCTGGTTCAGTCTTGGTTCAGTCCTGGTCCAGTCCTGGGGTAGTCTGGTTTTAGACCTGCTTAAGTCTTGGTTTAGACCTGGTTAAGTCCTGTTTTAGACCAGGTTAAATCCTGGTTTAGACCTAGTTTAGTCCTGGTTGTGTCCTGATTTAGATCTGGTTTAGTCCTGGTAAAGTCCTGGTCCAGTCCTGGTGTAGCCCTGGCGATCGGCTCTGCGGTTGCGGCGTGTATATATTTATAATCCGCTAATGACACGAGGTAGGTTCAGTCCTGGTTTAGTTTTGAACTACTGGGCTGTCGGACTAATGGGCTGACCCAGATTTATCACAGGTAAGGGGTGTAATGTTAAAGGGGTCCGGGTGGGTGCGGATTAACCTTTGATCTAATCGTGAGTTAATGGGCGGGTGTGGTGCTGTACTGCCCGGGTGCGGGTTTCCAAAAATGGACCCGTACTGGACTCTGTATTTAAGTATTCACCTGAACTTTCACTGCCCTTATTTGGTCATGTGATAAACTATCTGACTTCTGCTGGGTTCAAATATTGTTTTAGCCAGAAATGTCATGTTATTATTAGTACATCCAAGTAAAATCACCCCATAACCTGTCAAAAACAAAACACATATAAATATTATGTTTTGCAGTGTGCCTCTTCCTTCCTATTGTTACATGCCTTTGTCTTAATTCTCAATACTTTTTTGTTTTTCACTGTTAATGGTTTTCTCACGCTGCTTATTTGTTGTAATCGCGTTAGTGCTTCCTCCTCTTTCCCCCGCTCGCTGATTGAATTTAAAGTTTAGTTCTGAGATGTCCAAACTACACAGAGCCCGGGGATCACCACAGCCCCTGCAGTTCCTATCATAAATGTCACTTTCATTTCAGTGCCTCTGTTAGAACATTTGTCTTCTAATACTCTGGGATTTTCATAGGCCTTGGGTAAGTGATTTCACAGTGTTATATTTTTAGTGCAGCTCTATGCTCGGACGTAAACACAAACAGATAGATAAATAATAGTTTGTTTGATTGACAGGCAGGTTTAACCAATCACAGTGAACTGTCTGTCGAACTGTTGCAAAAAAAAAAAAAAAAAAAAAAGATAAAAGCTATATTACTACTAACAGGGTTCTTAAGGTCATGGAAATCCTGGAAAAGTCATGGAATTTAGCAAATTCAATGAAAGTTTTGGAAAAGTGATTTAATTTTAGTATCTCTTTCATGCATCTACAGTGTTCTGTTGAATTATCATTAGGCTATTATGATTATTTCCGAAGGTATGCGCCTTCTGTTTAAAAGAGATAACAATAGATACACTGACAGTATTTTGAATGTTAACTATAATCCCTTACCATAAGGTGAGTGGAAAGGGTTAAAATTTCATATTTAATAGGGATGTAATGATATCCAAATCTCTCGTTACAATATTATCACAATATGCATCTCACGGTACAATATTTATTGCAATATTTTGGAGAGGCTAATATAATTGTAGATAGGACACTTTTTTGCTTTTAAAATACCTTGACAAGTTTTTAGTGTGAATTGTTTCCATCATAATCACTAAAATTCAAGTAAAAAACGCATCTCTTCATGTTGTCTGCACTGAAGTGAAACATGGGATATGTAGTTAACGATGTTTGTAAGCTGTTGCTACTGTAAACTCATGCGTTTAAGCAAAGGGACTTGTAATTCGATATATTGTGACAATATTATTGTGAGACTTTTGACGATACGGTATCACGATATTTTGGTTATTCTTACATCCCTAATATTTAGCCCTAAAAGTCTGCTCAATTCTACACATGTAGGGTGCCGTAAAGTCATGTAAAATTCACTTTAGGTCATGACAAAGTCATGAAAAAGTTTTCACATTTTGTCAGTGAAAAAGAGTGGGAAGTCTGTACTAAGAGCACATACGCCATAAATAAATAAAGGGTAATGATGTTTTTTCACTTATTGCATGTACACCCCTATCTGGCCATGTCAGGTCTCAGGTTCAGTTCCCAAACTAGGTGGAGCCATTCTCTGTGGAGTTTGCTGCAGACGTTCACTAGGGCTGCATAATCCTCCATAACGCAATCACATTGAAATCACAATTTTGACTTGGTGAAATTATTGCAAAAGAAAATTCAACTCTGTCAGCTGGACAAAAGTTTTAAAGTGAAGATCTTTTGCAGCTCATCCAAGCAACTTCTGCTCAGATTGCTGGTGGACACTGCCTTAAGTCTGCCTGAAGGGACGAGCTAACAACACTGAATACACTGAAAAAAACACGCCTATTCATCGGTGAAATCATTAAATCACAAAGTCTGATTATTTAGACTATAGATATCTTCTGCAAGAGCAATGTATCATTATTTCATGAGTTCAGAGAGTGCACTCTGAACAGAATACTACTTTGATTTATTTTTGTACTTTTAAATCACAATTCTAATCACATTCACAATACTTGTTCAAATATCAGTTGTATTTTCTTTCCATAATCACACAGCCCTAGTCCTCTCCGTCTTTTGTGTTAGATGAAGGTTTGATAGAGAGAGATGTGCTGCCCACTGTCACATCTGGTTTGGACTCCTCCTGTTATTGGTTGATTTTTGTCTCATTCTCTCCATTGTTCCTGATTCCTCACACTCTGAGCTGTTAGATTATTCTGAAATTGGTGGTAAAATTGGTAAGACAGCCAGTCATTGTTCAGTAGAGAAAATAATGATGATGATTAGTTACTTGTTTTTGAGATTACTGAAATACATGTACAGTTTTTAGTCATTTTGACTACTTTAGTTGCATGTATTAACTGGAGATTATTTGACTTGTTTCAGTGCACTGCTTACCATTTGAGTCTGAAAATTGCACATGTATTGTTCAAGTTCCATTGGCGAATTCATTTTCTAAGTTTCGTTTAGTTCATTAATATAAATTAGTAAGAAAAACAACTCAAGATTCCACATTGAGTAGCTTTTATGTGTTTTTTTTTCTGATGTGGTGTTTGCCAATTCAGAATTAATAATGTTGTCTCCTGCCATTTCAATCATTAATAAGTCAAATTAAAAATAAAAGATTAAAAGTCTATATTATGCCAAACTGACTCTTGTGAGCTTTAAGCCATGTTATAATGTTTTTATGTCCTTGAAGTTAACAGCTTCTTCTACTTTTAGTTCAGCAGAGATTGGCAATTCCAGGGCTGAAACTATCTGAATGACTGCACTAGATGAAGGTGTGTGGAGTTTAAAGGTTGTATAGAGGATTTTCCAAGGAAGAAGAAATACAGTGGCTGTTTGTCCTTTTTCATGAGTGACACCACCACCCCTCCTCTTTCACAGCTCCCTAAGAAGAAACGCCTCCTCCCACCTCCTCCTTACGCTAGAAATCATGCTTGTTTACAGCCGGTGTGCGTTCAGAATTGCTGTTGAAGTTACCTGTCCAGAAGTAATTTAGCGACCAGCGCATCAGTCTTTAGACCCTTTGTGTGCTTCAGTCACTCCATCGCTGGAACACATCCTTAAGAATCACCTTAGCTTCGCTCCTCTTCCCTTCTCCTCTTCTTTCAGCGACCTCAAAAACAGACTTTCTTTTGCGGCTAACTGGTAGTGGATTCTTGTCCACCATCGCAAGCTTTGTGCTAACTGAGACTGCGAAGCTACAGTTGGAAAAAGCCGCTCAGAACCGCTCTGTTGGTTGAATAAACAGTGTCTTGGCAAAGGAGAAATTCAATTTGTTGACTGGACAAAAGTTTATTTGGTCGAATACTTTCTGCAGCTCATCAAAGCTGTTTCTTGAGTTCTGGTTAAATTCTGGTGGACACTGCCTTATATCTGCCTGAAAGAAGGAGCTAACTACAATAAAACTACTCTGAAACTATCACATCTACAGTTTCTGTTAGTTAGTTAGGCCTATTGAACTTGCACTGAGTGTGGGGTCTTATTACCATAACCATTCTGGGCCATAACGGGTGCTTTCACACTTCTGGACCTGTCCTGGCTACACCTATTGTTCTCTTGTTTATTTTGATTTAGGTTTGTTTAGATTTGACGATGGAGTTGTAAATAGGAGATAGATGGTGTTGTGAGGCCTCCATTTCTGTTTAGAGGATGATTCTCTTTCTTAACAAAAATTGCTTCTTTAACTCCCCTCTCAAACCAAGATCTGTACCTCACTAACCTCAAAAGAGTGTCCTGTGGCTCTTAGATGGGGATGTACAGCAGACTGAGGTCTGTGTTGGTACATCCTCTTGTGAAGTGGCTGTTTTGTTAGTCTTGTTATCTATTGTTGATGGATTTTCATTCTTTTTTTTTTGGTCATCATAATTACAAGGCTGCTGCATCTCTATAATGCTAGTTTGAACTTCCATTGACAATTTGAAACAAAAAAAAAAACCCTCCATACAACCTTTAAAACACAGTGGAGCGCCTCCTTCATTAACACTGTGATAAAGTCCAGCTTCTTTCAGTTGAACACCTTGCTAAAATAAAGCCCTACTTCCCACAGGCGGAGTTCGAAAAAGCTATCCATGCTTTTGTAACATCGTGCCTGGACTATTGCAATTCTTTGTATGTAGGGCTGGACCAGCGCTCCCTGCGGTGCTTACAACATGTCCAGAATGCTGCAGCTTGTCTGCTGACAAATACTAAGAGACAAGAACACATCACACCTGTGCTGTGTGACCTGCACTGGCTCCCTGTCTTATATAGGGTACAATTTAAAATGTTATTGTTTTCAAATGTTTGCACTGTGTAGGTCCAGTCTATTTGAGGGAATTACTGCAGTCCTGTACTCTGCCCAGAGCCCTGAGATCAGTTGGTCCTGTTGGTCGTGCCCAAAACTAGGCTCAAGATGGGAGGTGACAGAGCCTTTTCTGTGGCAGCGCCCAGACTGTGGAACAACCTTCCTCTTCCTGTCAGATCCTCTCAGTCTGTAACACAGTTTAAGACTAGACTGAAGACTCACCTCTTCTCCCCGGCATTTAGTGTGAGCTAGTCAGGTTATCTTGGTGTTTTTATTGTAGTTTTCACATGTTATCTGTATATATGTATATGTAAGTATTTCTTCTATTTTGTTAACTTGTATGTGACGCACTTTGGTCAGCTAAAGTTGTTTTAATTTTGCTATACAAGTAAACCTGAACTGAATTGAATTCCTATATTACCACATGGCATTACGAGGTGTTTTCCATCTGAGAGAAGAACTCAACCTAAATATGCAGGGTTTGTGTGTTAAACATGTGAATGAAACAAAACACAAACAGGTAAACACTGTTTTTAACCCTGAGGAAACCAACATTATAACATAGATCAAAAATTGCATAATACGGGCCCTTTAATTTTCAGAAAAACTGTTTTTACTCATGTAACCTTATTTTTATAGTGTAATCAATAATATATATCTAAGAAAGGCAGCCATTTTAGAGTTTAACATTGGAGGAAGGTGTTTGCCCTTGGTTATTTTCACATTGTCACATCTTATTTGGATTCCCCAGGTTTCGTGTTCTCCCATGACTCCTCAGCAGTCAGCCTGGTGTGAGTGTGACTGCGGCACATGCACTGCCTCCACTGGCCCTGTGTCCTGTCACTTTGCCTGTCCTCTCCTGTGCCCTCTGCTCTCCCACAGCTCTCTCCTTTTCTCTCTCTCGCACACAATCTCTCCCTCTCTCCATCCCTCTCTCTCCTCTGCCTCCGCTAATCTGTCAAGGGATAGCCTCCAACAAATGCATTCATGAAATAAAAACAAAACAATCCAGCTTGAGTACAGTCATCCGCGGCCTCAATAGTTACATTTCGAATTCTGTTCTCTCAATACCAGCACGATAATCTACTGTCATTTTCAGCTCCACATTTTTACTTTATTTTTTATTTTTTGTCAGCACTAATAACCACTGCTGTACTGCTGTGCTCCTCTCAGTTTGCCAGATCCTACAACGAAAACCAGTCAGAAATAAACCCAAAGGCTGTTCTTGATCCGATGTGTCCATAGTGAGGGACTAAGGCTGTGCAATTAAGCATATTTATTTTGTTTTTTTAAATATAGAGATTGAAGAACAGCTGGATATATAGTTTATTTTGGATACATTTATGTTTTTTCTATGCCTTATTTCATGTTCAAAGTATATTTTATTTATTCATTTTATGTTTTATACATCACAAAACTGTTCTAAGGTACATATTTGTAGCTTATATTTGTTGTCAATTTGAAAGTTTTGTGTAAATAATAAATAACAAAGTATTTTTTGAGAGATAAATGTTGAATAAATGCATTGTGTAACTAAAAAATTATCGTTTGAATAATTGTGATTTCAAAATTGACCAAAATAATCGTGATAATGATTTATTCCATAATCGAGCAGCCCGACTTGGGACCGTCAAATGTTTTTCTTCATGGAGATGTTATTGTTTTGTCTGGAATGTTTCACAGTATAGCATTAAACCTTTCTATCTTCATGGAGACCAAACCAGACCAAATTACAGGTCAGATCTGTGAATGAATGTCTGTTTTTCTAGGTATTTTTTAGTTGGCGAGGAGAAAATTCAGTTTCTCGACTGGACAAAAGTTAGATTGGTTGAAGACGTTTTGCAGCTCATCCAGGCTGCTTCTTCAGTTCAGTTTTTTTGTTATAAATCCAGCTGTAATTGAATAAATGTAAGGTAGAGCTGTTTAATGTCTTACTGCAGAACATTATAAGCAGAACAATGTCATGTCCATAGAAACAGGCAGGTGACGGACCCCCAAACAAAAAGTTACACAGTGGACCTCTAAACTTTAGACTAAAGACGGGAGTGATTCAGTGTAAAGCACCAGATTTTTTCCTAGTAAAAACTGTGGAGCTCTTCAAAGACAAGTTGAAAACATTAGAAAATGGGAAAATTTGAAACATTAAAGCGTGCAGAGCAATATAATCCAAGGGCAAGAATGTCACACTTAATTAGAAAAAGTTTTACCTTTTAAACTTTGTTCTTTTTTCTTCTTTTTAACATTTTGCTATTTCCATCCATCATCTTTTTGGTAGACATCTATAACTATCCAGTCAAAGATTAAAACAAACCAACACTGTGAGTACAGGAGACAGACTTAGTTCTTGAAGGTTCTCGTCTGTTGGATGTGAGAGTGAGAGGAAACAGACAGAGATGTAGGATGTGCAGCAGAACATGGCACTTCTGTGTTGTGCTGACTCAGAGCTGTGTCAGCGCTGTGACAGCTCAGAGCTTTCATTTTTATTTTCATTTTTAAAAAGAACATTATGTAACTTCTAAAACATTTCTTGTTTTTAGGTTTCCCATCAACTCTTAATTCAATATCCTTGTTACTAAGATACGATGTTGCTTTCAAGATGTTTTATTTGTGTTTGTTATAACCATAGACTGTATAAAAGAAGTGGACTCAGCGAGTGTGACGTCACCCACAGCGTTCAGTTAGGAATAGGATTTTTTTGACAAACAAAATAGCAAAAAAAAAATTCAAGACCATGTAGAGCAGGTTAATATGAACATTTTAAGCCCAAAATGATGAGGCTCACTGCAGCAGGTACAAAGAGAGAGGGTCCACAAGATTCCAATGTAAGTCAATTGGAGCCAAGGTCAGAAGGAGCAGGAAGAGCCGCTGGGCGAACTTCCTATTTGGCACGTGACGTCTAGAGCGTTAGCTATGTCCACTCATATATACGGTCTATGGTTATAAGTGTAAAATTGTATTATTTATTATCCTTGGCTTGCACTCTCACCTCACAGCATAGTCAGTACAAGGAATGGGCATGATTAGTCGACTAATCGATAATTGATTTATTAAAAAATTTAGTCGATCACATTCATATTTAATTGACAAACTGAATGTAGGTTGCTGTGTGTAGTGTAAATAGACGAGGCTGCATCTGACAATGCAAACGCTGGAGTTGTGGCCTCACAGTCCCACGTTTGGGCTCTGGCTCCTTGGAGATCACTGTACCACTCAGTGAGTGTGTTTACAGCACATCAGTGTCCCGGGTATGATCGGGTTTTTTGAGTATCCCGGCTTCGTCATGGTGCATGTATACACAGTATCCTGGTTACTGCAACATAAAGTTGAGTCACAAATGTGTCCAAAAGACAAATACTTTTCAGTCTTTTCATCACAACAGTAGCCAAAATAAATAAAGTGACCAACATAAATAAAGTGACTGAAAAGACTTAAATAAGAGCTGTGCTAAACCTGCACACATCTGATCTCTGAAAACATGAACCATCGCCAACGCAACACACACACATGGTGAGAACAGACTCGCCATCAGCATCATCATCATCATCCAGTTGTGTCCTTTAGTCCAACAGAAGCTGAACTGCATCAGCGCACAAGAAGCGAGCCGTTTTTTCAGTGCTTATAGTCTATGCAAATTAGCTATGCAATTTTAAGTAAACAAAATGTGTCAAAGCTGAATTAAACACATTATAATCTCAAACTGATGTGGCTCTTTCGTGGTTATGGTTTATATCTTGTAAAGTTGAGTTTATTCATGCAGATTAGTAATAGAATGCCCATCCCCAGTCAGTCCTCTGGGTGGGTTTTCATTAGGCACTGTGGTTTCCCCCATTAACCCAAAAATCTCTAAGGTCTGAGATGTTTCTGGAGATGGGTCCCCGAGCGCCCACTGCTCCTGACAGGCTGCCCCAGAGCACTGAAGGATGGGTCAAATGCCAAGGACAAATCGCTCTACTATAACAACAAAATGTTCCTTAGCCTATATCTATTTGAAGTTTTAGCCAAACTTATGTGCCTGGAGCCTGCATTACAACCTTTAGTGACTTTTACATTGAGCTTTTTTCAGATGTACTTATTTCTCCCTTGAGTGCACTACTTTTATTCCATACACTGGTAAAAGTAAAATGTCAAGGTTGTTTAACATTTGCAAGTGAATGCTGTGATTTCCTTTT
The DNA here is from genome assembly GCF_026225935.1 of Boleophthalmus pectinirostris. NCBI lineage: Eukaryota > Metazoa > Chordata > Actinopteri > Gobiiformes > Gobiidae > Boleophthalmus > Boleophthalmus pectinirostris. The sequence goes on from NW_026571447.1 coordinate 28,391,639, forward strand.
CCCATAAAGCTATACTCACTTGTCTTGTGTGGAAGTGAAGTCTGCCCTCAAGCTCATAAACTTTCATGAAACCTTGTTTTGAACGTTTTGAATTGGATTGTTGTGGAAATGAATCAAATCTGAAATCGTGGAGAGTGTCTGAGTGGAGATATTCTGCTGCATTAGTTCACTCTGAACATTAGTGAACACTGTTATTTGGTTACTTTTAGAGGATTCAGAGCCTTTCATTGATCAAGGATGAACCTGGCACTCACAAACACTTAAATCAGACAGAGCATTAGACAAATAAACTGATTCACTCCTCTTTAAAGGGCCCATATTATACTATTTTCTGAACTTTGTTATAATGTTGTTTCCTGGAGTTGTGTTTTGGTTCATTCACACATGTTTAACACACAAACCCTGTATATTTAGGGCCTGTATGCTGTAGCATTTCCGTCTACACTGCCCAAGACGCAAAACTCTGGTCAGATCTGCTCACGTCGTGTACACGTTTATGTCACATACATACAGTACACAGAAACAAACATGTCGCCTGGCATGCATAGCGAGTTGAATTCCACACACTTTTGCGTCACCGTATGCACGCAGATTTCCTCACGAAAAAAACTCATCTAAATGCAGAATAAAAAGTGAAGACGGGACACCACTCTTGCATCTTCTGTTCAGACCGTCATCATGTAAACGTAGTCTTTGGTTGAGTTCTTTTCTCAAACAGAAAACACTCTGTTATACCTTGTGATGTCATGTGGTAATACAAGAAGTGCTCCACTTATTTTTAAACTCCATACACCTTCACTAGAATCATTTGGATGTTTTCAACTCTGAAATTGCTGATCTGTACTGAGCCAAAGGTAAAATGAGCTGTTATCTTGAAAACTGCCGCACCAGGACATCACAAGGTGGAACGGAGCATTTTGAGCTTTGGAGATGTACACAGAATAATAATATAAAGTTGCTCAAATTTGTCTGAATTCAACAAAACACAACTGCAGGTATGTTTTTGAGGACATAACAACATGAAATGCACTCACAAGAATACACCCACATGGAAGTTTATGCAAAAATATCTATTTACACAGAAAAAGTACTAGGAAACAATGCATTTAAGTAAAGACAGGTTAAATCTCTGAGTGATGAGTTTAATCTGCTTTTTTACATATAAATACCTCAAAAATGAATGAAAACTTTGCACATCAATTACTTGAGACGGGTGCGTTGGAGGAGAGGGAGCAGCCCAAGAACATAGAGAAAAATCCCGCACACTGTCTGACTTGCAAATTGTGAGATTTATTAGGACAAACCGTGCAACATTTCGGCGCTAGACCTTCATCAGTCAGCTGTTTGTAAGTAAGATGGTGTGTGGGATTTTTCTCTACATATAAATACCCACAAAATCCAAAATATTCAGCTAACTCCCTCACTAACCTCACCTATTTGCTGTTGTCCCATATAAATCTTCATGATCTAAATTAAATCATTACTCGACTAACTAATTTCGCTCGACTAAGACACCATGGACCGTCAGAGTACAGCCCTATAATGTATTTATCATATGGGAATTATTATGGTGAGATTCATTCGGCAGGAAATAAAAATGTCCTTCCAGGAAATGCTCATTTATGCTGCTCTATTTGCGTCGCACAGCTCGGGGCCATTTTCTTAACTCTCTTCATTTGTCCACATTTGCATTAATTACTAGAAACCTGCTCTTCAGACTCTCGTGTTGGTGGGATTCTCTCTGTATTTTCCCAGTTGCTGTTTTTCAGATTTTCTCGTGGCAAAGTCACAACATCTCTCCTGCGCCCACACCAAAACCGTGAACTCCCTCATCTGCACTGTTCTAGACACTTCCTCCTCTCTTCACACCTCTCTCTCTTTCTCTCCTTCTCTCTTTCTATCTCTTTCTCCACCTCTCTGTCTTCCCTCTCTCTCTCTGTTTTGCCCTTTCTCCTTTGCTCTTGCTCTCTGTCTTCTCTCTTTTACTCATTCTCTCTATCCTCCACCCTCCCGTGCTCTCTGACTTTTTCTTTGAGTTCTCTGTCTCTCTCTTGCTCACCCTTTCTTTTGCTCCGTATCTTTTTTTGCTGTCTTTCTCTGTCTTGTCTTGTCTTTTCTCTTTCCCTCTTTCTCTTTCTTTCTCGTTCCACAGAAATAGCTCTCTCTCTCCCCTCTTTCTCATCTCACTTTCTCCTCCTCTTCTCCTTCTCTCTCCTCCCTCTTTCCCTCCATGTTTCACATCCAGTGTTGGGGAGTAACGGATTACATGTACCGCCGTTACGTAATCAGAGTACAAATTATGAGTAACTGTATTCCGTTACAGTTACTGTTTCAATGAGTGGTAATTGGATTACAGATACTTTGCTGAAATAAGTGGATTACAAGGCGGTATTTTCCTGTTTTCACATTTTGTGCTACATCCCTTTTATTTATTTTTTTTATTTCGGTAATTTCTCTCATTGCCGGAAACCCAAACAGAACGCGCGCAATAAGAGCGATGTAAACGTCATATTAAAGTTGGCGGTGTCAGTCACACAGTGGAAGCAGCAGTGCATTGGTAAAAATGCATTTGTGTCTTGGAAATTCTTCTCCCGATGTGAGATATATATATAAAAAAACAAATATAAAATCGCCTACAACTTAAATGTGAAACCGGAGCTACTGGCACCGGTGAAAACAACCTGCATAGACTCATAATATCTGCACTACTGTCCTATAGTGACCTGCCACATGAGTGGACGTGCACACAAACACACACAAACACAACACACACAAACACACACACACTTCATCATCGTCATCAACCTGAGAACCCGCAGACCACGTCTCCTTCCGTAGTTACTGCGCGGACACGTCTCGTGCGCCGCGTGTGGACCGTGTTTTCTCGCGTAAACCGCGCTTCCTCCTGTGCGCCTCTAAACCAGAACTAACATCAGGACTAAACCAGGACTAATCCAGGACTAAACCAGGACTAAAGCAGGACTGAACCAGGTTTAAACTAGGACTAAACCACGACTAAACCAGAACTAAAGACCTGGTCTAGACCTGGTCTAGACCAGGTCTAAAATCAGGAGTAAACCAGGTCTAAAAATCAGGACTAAACCAGGACTAAACCAGGTCGAAACAACATGACACCTAACAGTAGGTTGACATAATTTAAGGTGATCTCATATACAAAATAATTTCTCTATCAATAATATTTTTTAATATTAAGGAAAGGCTGATCTTGTTTCTGTCTTTTAACAGACAAAACCTCTTATATTAAGATCTCGTGGTCTTTGTTTCTCTACAGCAAACAGTTTCTTATTCATGGAGACTTGGGCTCAGACAATTTGAAGACAACAAACAAGAATTTTCAGGATGTGGTTGCTACATTCATGTCGTTTAAAAAAACATGACAATATCAAGTAATCCAAAGTAATAAGATTACGTTACTCACTTTAAGTAATTTAATGGATTACGTTACAAACTACATTTTGGGGTGTGTAATCTGTAATCTGTAGGGGATTACATTTTAAAAGTAACCTTCCCAACACTGTTCACATCCTCCTCTTTCTCTCCTCCCTCTTTCCCTTCATCTCTAACCTCCTCCTCTCTCTCTCCTCCCTCTCTCCCTCCATCTCTCACCTCCTCCTCCTCTCTGTCCTTCCTCTCTCACCTCCTCCTCTCTCTCCTTCCTCTCCCTTCATTGCTCACCGCCTCCTCCTCACTCTCTCCTCCTCTGTCCCCTTTCTCTCCATCCACCTCTCACTCCCCCTCTCAATCCCTTTCTCTCTCTCCCTCTCCTCCCGCTCTCCCTCCATCTCTCACCTCCTCCTCTCTCTCTTCTCCCTCTCTTCCCTCCATCTCTCACCTCCTCCACCTCCTCCTGTCTCTCTCTCTCCGTTCTCTCTCGTCATTCAGGATCAGCTCTGGTGTTCCCTGCAGTTCCCTGTAGTGTTTTCCTTTCTCATATTCTCCCGTTCTTGTGCCTGTGTGGTCAGACTGGTCCAGTTATGATTCCTGTCATTTCCCCGCTCTGTGTGTGGACGATATTTATCACATTGTGGGAATAAAATCTATATTCAGATTAAATTCACGGGGACCTGCCTCCCTTTTGTAGACAAAAATCAGATCCCTGCTGTGATGCAAAACTTTGATGATTAGATCAGCCAGATGTTTTAAAGTTATGATATGGTTGGGTATCGGTGAAGTTGTGCACTTGATTTTTACTCTTTTAATAATGTGAAAAACAGAACTAGTCTGCACACTGCCAAAAACAAAATCTAGCCAAGTTAAGATGACTTGAATTAAGAACGTTTTATCATGATTGATGATATGATGATGAGTAAATTTCACTTGGCATGTAAAGTAATCTGCCAGTGGAACAAGACTCTTTGATCTTAAAATATGAAAATGCATCTTGGTACACTTAAAATAAGAAAAACAACAACTTTTTCACTTTAAATAAGAAACTAAATCTAATGTTGCCTGAATTGAGACACACTTATTTCATTGGTAGGTAATTTTACTTGTCAAATTGAATCTACTGAAAGTAAAATGTTCTTAATTTAAGTCATTTTATTTTACCTAGATATTGTTTTCATCCAGTGTAAGGTTTGCAATAAAAATATGATTAATTACCATTGTAAATGTATAATTTTGATGCTTAATTTAGTGCACCGATAAATGGATAATGGTTTATGTTTTATAAGCATCTAACTGTTTCTAATCTAAGACTCGTCATGGCTTTGCAACTGCTGAAATTGGCAGCTCTCTTGCTTTTTTTGTTTTGTTTTGTAAAGGAGCTCACTGGAGGAAAACGGTTGGAAACCCCTGTCTTAAATATTCCAAACATCCAAATTATTCATTGCTGTAACAGTAAAGCCAACAACAATCTAAGACAATAAAAGACCTTTCTAGTTAGACATCATTCATCAGACTTATTTTGACCTAGAGATCTGCTTGTACATCATATTTGTACTGGGGCAAGACGAAAAAGTTAAGGTTATCTACTGTATCTAGTTCAGGTTAGGATCGACAGTAAATGAATGTCAATGAAATGTTCCCAATAAGCCCATAAAGCTAATGTGAGTGTCTGTGTTCTGTGTGAACACTCGGTCCCCAGTGTGTTTTTGGTGATGAGGTCCGTGTCTGGGCTCTAGTCTCCCTCCGTCCTCTGGGAGCTGCCTCTTTTTAGACCGACTCACTGCGTCAAAGGCCCATCTGGTCGTGTTGAGGGCAGAACAATTTAGGAAAAATTTCAAATTCAAAGGGTTTTTTCATATTTTTAAAATCAAGATTCGGCTCACTCTGCACATCACGTTCAGGAGAAGTCGTATTTCGAGGAGACTGAAGTATGAAAGAGATGAGTTTAAATGGCACCTTGAAAATGACAGATTTCTGAAGTCTGGTTAGTTCTTGGATAGGAGACGGTTAAGAGTACCAGGTGCCACAGTGGGGATACAGAGACTCGAGTGCACATTGTTGTTGTGCCTTTAGTAGGGCTGTGTAAAAATATCAAAATATCAATATATCCTTATCATTTTATGTGATGATGCAGTATCCATATTGGAGGCTGCTGTATCAATATATTGGCAGTATCGGAGTATTTTTTTATTTATTTTACTAAATTATTTTGTTACAGCACTACATTTTTGTTGCTCGTTCAGAGGAAGTAAACTCATTTATGCAACACATTTTATATTCATTGTTTTGATGAGTAAAATGTTTGTGTTTCATGTTAACTTTGCACAAGACATGGTTTAACAAAGACTTTTAGTATCACACCCATGATTTAGCCTTTGTTTTTTTATTGAACTGTATTGAATTGATTTGAAATACACCATATTGAATCGAAAGTGCACTGTATCGAGATATGTATCATATCGTGGCCTGTGTATTGAGGTATGTATCGTATCAGCAACTTCTTAATAATACCCCGTCTTAACCCTTAGGCAGCACACTTCACCTCACCCACTATGAATGTGGTGAGCGGTGTGTGATTGGCGGTGGGCAGAGATGAGCTGATGGCTCAGAATAGCAGCCATGCTTACATCAGTCTACCCCAGGGCAGCTGTGGCTCGGAGCTCACCGAGTGTGAACTGAATGCATAATGCTTAAACTATAAAGCAGCTTTGAGCTTCTGGTCTAAAACCATTATTCCCAACCTTTCTAAATGTTCAAAGTAGACAGACAGTTTGGATTATGAGGGATGACAAATTAAATTGCATCTAAAATATTTAATAATGATTACTATTCCATAACAATAAACAAATGTACTGACAAAGAAGGAATTCTTTGTCAGTTTTGAGATGTTTATACTTGTATACATTAAGCCCTAACAACGAGAGAGTTTTAAATAGATGATATTTGTTGTTTCCATGAGAACATTACAATACCTAAGTAACTGGACCTATTCTGGTTAGCTTTGTGCGTACATCCATAATTCAGTTTAGTTGTGATGTATCATGCAGTTCTGCTTGTGCGTGTACAAAAACAGCCCCGGTGTTTGTGTCTGTTCCAGGGCCAGGAGCAGGTCTGGTGTTGTGATATGAGGCTGAACATGATTAACACAAGTTAGGCTACAGCCCACTGACACTGACCTAAGTGCTGATGAACCGATGGAGACATACTTCTGAATGCAGCGTGTAATTCCCCCACACTTCCTTTGGGGGTAGAAAACATGGTCTGCCTGGTTTGACCTCTTACAAAGCACTTTTTAAAAATATTTACACTTATGCCGCGTGTGAGAATGAGAGACGGAAAATAAATGAAAGTAATCACTAGTGACTATGAAGCTGGAAGTCTGTGGTATTATCTTTTACCAAATGTATCGCTGAGTGCGTTTACATGCACATCAGTATCCCGGTTATGATCGGGTTTTTTGAGTATCCCGGTTTCATCATGGTGCATGTATACACAGTATCCTGGTTTCAGTATCCCGAAATAAGGCAGTATCCCGGTTATGAGAAACCAGGATATTGTAACCGGGATACTGTGGCATGTATACGGAGTATCCCGGTTACTGCAATATAAACTTGAGTGCGCTTGCATCCAAAAGACAAACACTTTTCAGTCTTTTCATCACAACAGTAGCCAACATAAATAAAGCGACCAACATAAATAAAGAGACCATACATGAGTGAAATGAAGAGCTGCGCTAAAAGTGCACACATATGATCTCTGAAAAGTTTAACATGAACCATCGCCAATGTGATATACACACAGAACAGACTCACCATCATCAGCACATCTCCACATCACAGAGAGAATACTCATATTCCACTGAGTCGTGTCCTTTAGTCCGACAGAAGTTGACTGCATCAGTGCACAAGGAGCGAGCTATTTTATTCAGCGCTTATGGTTTATTCAAATGAGCCATGTGGTTTTAAGTTTTGTTTCTGTAAAACGTAAACAATTGAGTGCAAAACTGCATTATATTACCAAATGGGCTGATGTGCTTCTATAGTGGTTATGGTTTATATGTTGTAAAGTTGTTTATTTATGCAGAAGATTTTAATTAAGACTTAACTGCAGTGTGTTTGGAAAGTTCGATTTGATCTGTGTATCTCCTTACCTCTGGTTAGGAACCTCCCGAGCTTCTGGTTTATTAAGTATATAATTTTTGCCCTTTTACATTTGTAAGATTGTGTCAAGAAACTGGGATACTACATTTGATCATGTGCACAGGGATATGAGTATCCCAGTTTCTCAGTGTGCATGTATACGTAGTATCCCGAATACTGCCATAACCGGGATATGTCTAATAACCAGGATACTGATGTGTATGTACACGCATTCACTGAATACATCAGGTTTATCTTAGTCATGCTCATTTTGCTGCCTGATTAGATAAGCTGCTTGACAACCAAAACAAAAATGAGCAAATTTGATGTGTAATGTAAACCAGAATTACAGTTGTTATCAGTAATAATGATGTACTGGATTTACATAGCAACTTTCAGTACATCCAGAGTACTTTACTTTGCATCATTCATTCTCTCTATACTCGTTACTCTGACAGAACCAAAGCTACCGGTTTGCGCAATCAGCCAGCCCCACGTCCATTACCAATCACTCATACCCCATATTCAAACTATAGGAAAGGTGGGTGCTTGCCTAAGGACACAACAACAGGTCCCACTAGAGCCACTGTTGCCCCAGTGTGATGCCTGGTATTCCGAGTGGTTTCCCATCCAAGTTCTAACCAGGCCCAACCTTCTGAGATCAGAGGAGAGCAGGCATTCATAGGGTGGTAAATATTATTTGATTAGATTAGATCATATCTGAGGACACAGATATGTAGAATAATATAAATATTCAATAAAATATAAATAATACCACATTACATAAAATGGACTTTGAAAACACTGGAGTGCAGAGTAAATAACAAGATCTTTTGTTAAATCCATCCGTTTTTGCAATGAATTATTTCACACTCTTGAAAGCTATATTTTACTTCCAAGCTTATTAAATGTTCATTATTTAGTAGTGTTGATGACCCTTGACCTCTCTGTTTCTATATCTGCCCCCTTGTTGCTCTCTCTTCCCATCACTCTTTGCTCAGCCATGTTGGGCAGTGGCACTCACTCACTCCCATTGACAGATTACTTTCCTAATGGAATTTAATTATTTATCCCTTCCTCCGGCGATTTAGCCAGGAAAAGACCGGCAGCCGCAGCACGAGAGGAGGCCGGGGGAGGAGAACGGGACAGACGCGCTCCGCTCACACGGATAAACACAAGGAGGACAGGCAGGCTAGGGACCAGAGCTAACTACTGTACATCAGGAAAACCAAAGCTTAAAATGGCTACGCTGAAAACACAACTATTCACTCACATTTCTCTGTAGCTAGCTGTAGTGTCATCTACTTTGTCAGAAATTCATATCACTATTTTCTTGTAACATCGATGACATTCACAGTCTTATGACGATTCACACCCTATTGGAAGCAACGCCACAATCTGTTGTTTATCAGAAAGACTATTATTGCCTTTGCCAGTGAACAAAATTCACGTACTACGAAAATCTGTGCATCATTCGTTCATTGTTTTTCAAAATAAACCCAAAAATAAGAAAATGAAAAAACAACTATTTTCTTCATTATTTGTCTCCAAAACCAAACTGAAAAAATGGATAACGATTCATTTTTTCAGTTTTCGATTTTGTGTTAAAATGAATAATGGAAAAAAGGGATAACCGTTGTTTCCCGTTTCATCCAGTTTTGACCCTTATGGACTGAACCAGGACTGATCCCAGGACTGATCCCAAGAGGACTAAACCAGGACTGAACTAGGACTGATCCAATGAGTGAACCAGGAGGACTGAACCAGGACTGAACTAGGACTAAACCAGGACTAAACCAGGACTAAATCAAGACTAAACCAGGACTGAACTAGGACTAAAACAGGATTAAACCAGGACTAAACCAGGACTGACTGACCAGGACAGGACTAAAACCAGGACTGAACTAGGACTAAACCAGGACTAAAGACTAAACCAGGACTGACTAGGACTAAACAGACAGGACTAAACCAGGACTCAGGACTGAAAACCAGGACTGAACCAGGACTGAAACCAGGACTGAACCAGGAATAAACCAGGACTGAACTAGGACTAAACCAGGACTAAACCAGGACTAAATCAAGACTAAACCAGGACTGAACTAGGACTAAAACAGGATTAAACCAGGACTAAACCAGGACTGATCTCAGGACAAATCGCATGACTGAACCAGGACTGAACTAGGACTAAAAAAGGACTAAAACAGGACTAAACCAGGGCTAAACCAGAATTGAACCAGGACTGAGTGTTGGGACGGGCCCAGAGGTTCGCCCACTTAGACTGTCAGGTGACCACAGGCGAAAGGACCGGTTCTCCCTCTCTCTCACACAAGTCCAAGATTTGTCCTGGTTTAGAGCTGGTTTAGAGCTGGTTTAGTCCTGGTTCAGTCCTGGTTAGGCCCGTACCCATTTGTATCTGAACAAAACATGTCTTGCCCCAGTACCGATATGTTATATAAGCAGCTCTTGGGGTCAAAATAAGTCAGCTCTGTCCTATCGGCATCTAACTATCAAGCGTTTCATTTTACGAATAGCAGGAAGTGCACGGGTTGCATGCTAGTTGTCAGCGTTAATGCAGAGTTGTGACTAATTAGGATATGTGTAATCCTTAAGGTAAGTGAGGAATAACTTTGGACTACTGCAAATCATTTTTAAGACAGTAAAAATCAGGTAGAGTGCCTTTAGTACAAAATACGAGAAAACAGTGAACTCAGCGTGTAACGTGTCTCTATGTCCTGTAACAATGAAAATCAAAACTTCATCATTTCCACACTGCCACTTGTATCGAGGCATTTGATCAGAGGATGAGGACCGCGCCGGCAGAGAAGTAAATAGAACTAAATCTGGTGCGCTCTGGGGCTGCTCTGTGAAGTGTGAAAACAACTTTAGACAGTCTCCTCTCTCTCTCTCTTTACAATTCCTTGGCTCCTTATTTGCACAAAACTATTCACAAACAACTTTACACTTCTATTTTGGCTACTAGCTTTATTTGATGTGACAGTGACTAACCGGAGATGTTTGCGAAGAGTGAGGAGAGACATTCGGCCAATAATAAGCCCTTTTTTATAGCGCAGGAATACAACTTTTGACTTTTATGGACTTTTTTATGGACTTTTATGGCTTAAAAGTTGTAAAGTGTCCTGGTATTTTGCAGTTCAATGCTTAGTTTCCATCTTTCATTGTAAACATAAGAGCTAAACTCCTCTGTATCAGATTATAGTACATGCATTTGTGGGCACACCTCAGTCTCTCTCTTTAAGTCTTTTTCTCAGTCTCTCTTCTTCCCTCTCTCACTGGGGAACCTAATTAAGCTTGGCTGTTCTTTGATGTTGTCGCCTTGGCAACAGTCACCATGACAAGGCTGGGACTGCTCTCCTCTCTCTCTCTCTCTCTCTTTCTCCCTTTCTCTTTTTCTCTCTCTCTCTTTCTAACTCCCCTCACTCTCTTACAGTTTTCTTCAATCTCTCTTCACCTTTCTGTATTTATCCCACTTTTTGTTCTCTCTTCCCTTTCCTGCTCGCTCTCTCTCTCTCCGCTCCTTCTATTCTCTCCTCACCCTTTCCACCCTTTACTCCTCTTTACCTAACCCCACACTCTCTCTTCCTCCTCCTCTCCCTCACTCATTCATTTCTCTATACTCTGTCTCTCTTTTTCTGTCTCCTTTCACTCTTTGCCCCCTCTCTCTCTCCTCTTACTATTTCTCTCCCTCCTTCTCCCTTCTTCCCTTCTCTCTTTCCCTCTCCGACCACCCCTCTCTATCTCCCTCTTTCATTCTTCTAGTCTGTCGTTCTCTATCTGTTACTCTTTCTCCCTCTCTCCTCTTTTTCTCTCACCCCTTCCCGCTCTGTCCCTTCTCTCACTCCTTTCTTCTCTGCTTTCCCTCTCTTACTTCTCCTCCCTCCTTCCCTCCTGTCCCCTTCCTCCCTCCCTCTCTACCACTCCTCCCCTTCCCTTCTCTGCATCCCTCCCTCTCTTTCTTCCTTTGCTCTGTCCCTCCATCCCTCTCACTCCGTCTCCTTCCCTACATCACTCCCTCCTTTCTGCCTGTCCCTTCATCCTTTTCTCTCTCTGACTCTCTCTCACTCTTATTCTCTCTCTTATCTCTCTCTCTTTTTTAATGTTATGATGATTGTTTATGTTTTGACTTGTTCATATTGTGATTTGAATGTATTTCTTATTTTGTAAAGCAGTTTGAATTACTTTGTGTACAAATTGTGCTATACAAATAAACTTGATTTCCTCCTTCCTCTCTTTCACTTTTCTTCCTTTACTCACCCGCTCACTCTCACTCTTCCTCCTTCTTTCTCTCTCCGTCTTTCTCCCTCACTGGTTCAGTCCTTACACAAACACATTTCTCACTGTTTGACATCATTAAGACTTTGCCGAGTGTTTGACCGTGGTTCAAACGCAGCGTCACGCAGGTGCACTCAGGCGCCTCAGACACGTGTCCTTCCTGTATCAGATAAACCCAAATGATGATCAAAGGTTCATAGGTTACTCATGACGCCAAACAGATGGAGATAAAGAGTGCAGCTGTCAGCCTTGTTTTCTTTGACTGCACATCACGCCGGTTTCTTTTCTTAAATAAATGTTTGTGCTGGTTAATAGGCCCTCAACATGAATCATGGGTAAAGAGAAGAGTTAGAGCGTCTGATAAAGCAACTGATGTTTAGTGAGTCTCTATGGGACCATAACCAGTATTAAGTGTATTGGAGTATTAAAGAAGACATGATGCATTGGTTTATTTTAGTACTGAACTATAACACACACCATTATTTTACATTTTGTTAATTGTTAAGTTCCATATTGATTAGGGATGCACTGAATATTCGGCCGAATATTGCAAAATAAGCCACATTCAACTTGGTGGAGTGAGTTAAAAGTAAGGCTGAATAGTGGCGTGTGACGCAATCAAACAACGTGCAGTGACTCAATGATCTGGCGCCTTCTTTAAAATGTCGGCAGTGTGGAAATATATAAGCACACACTTATTGACATTTACTTGAGCCTTCTGTTTACATTATTATTATTATCTACTGTTAGTCAGGCTGGGGCCACCTAGTGCCTCTGCTCAGTTTAATTTTTTTCCAGCAACTAGGTCAGGAATCAAAACAAAATAGATAGTTTGCAAAAACCCCGGAAGTGCAAGTTCTGGCACAAGCCAATCAGTCATATAAGAGTCATATATTCAGTGTCAAGTGTCAACGATTCCCGAGATCGAGGATTTAAAGCCGGAATAAAGAGAATGTTTGGTGAATTTCATCAAGGGGAAAGACGTTATTCCCCTTCTTCCTACGGGGTTTGGGAAAAGTTTATACCAGTTAGCCTCGTTAGCGGCGCATTACATATGTCACAACTAAATAGCGATTGGTTAAATGATAAAAAGTACCTGCCTACGGTCGAGCGAATGAAATATAAGGCTGCGAGGTCAGACGGTTTGTACGAAGTGAAACGAAGTAAAACTGGCTGATGAATCAGGCTAATCTACTGTGGCTAAACAACCACAAGAACCAAAAGGACAATAATTCATTTGCTGTGGGTTTATCCACTTTATTGCACCTAAGTTTTTTTGGAATTGTTTTGTTTGAAAGCCTGGCCTAATATTAATGAAAAACTTACTGGAAAGACTACTGGAATATTTTTAAATAATTTTAAATAAACACTTACTTTCTTTTAAAAACATGTCTAAAATGAATTCTAGGCTATTTCTGCAATTAAAAAAAATATTTAAAAAAATAGTGAAAAACTTAACAACCACACTTGATATTCAGTTTCGGTATTCGGTCAAGTGTTTAATTTTTATTCGGTTTCAGGCAGAAATTTTCATTTTGGAGCTAAAAAACCCTAATATTGTTCTCCTCTTCATCAGTCCCTTTCTCCTTCCTCCTCCTAACCTGCCTCTCTTTCTCACTCCTCTCTTTTCTATCTCTCCTCACCCTTTTTCCCCACCCTGTTTCTCCCTTCCTAGAAGCAGGTCCAATGATTTTCTGTTCAAAACTACAGAACTTTATTGTGCCGTTTTACTGTAGTAAGCAGTGACTTTTTATTATTTATACTATAACATTGTCATGTTTTATTGTCAATGAATACAGTGGATGGAAATAGGGGGTAGGTGACAACAGGAATTTTCTGAGCATTCAAATTCGAAATGTGGCACTGACTGAGGACTATACAGACACAAGATTATCAGGATGGAATAGTCTGATGTTATTCTTTACGTCTATTCTAATGTGTAGACCAATTAACTGTAGATTACTCATTTTGCCCCATGATAATTGATCTGTGTTTCCCCAAATCTCTGCACAGTTAAGCTGGACATTAAGGAGCAATTTGATTTTATACTTTTTATAGTGAAGATGTCCACAGTTTTCACTGTATATATTCATAATATATCGTGTTTTTGGTTACGCAGTTCTGGGACTCTGCAGACTCTCCCTCGCTCTCTTTCTTGCCTCTAGTCACTCTTAGGAATGTTTCATAGCATGCATATAAAATTATTTTGGAGTACACTTAGATTTCAGCCTCATTCCAGCAGATTACACACAGTGGGAAATGTTGCATTACTCAATGCCTTCATCTTCCTGATATTTCTAAAGTTGTGCACTTCCTCTGCTTTTCATTCATGTGTTCTCAGTCCTCCACCCCCTCGCTCAGCTCCAGCCCTGTTCCTGTCAGCGCAGACTGTAGACGGCCTTCTGTAATCAAACCAGATCTAACCTCTAACTACAGCTCATAATGTGATTAACAGTCACAACAGTAATGAACATGCGTGTGCTGCGAGGGAGAGGGGGCTGCAGTTACACAAACATGAGACCTGTTCACAGCACACTGCGTTTGTAGAGGATGTTGTGAGTGTGATAATTAGTTGTGGATTTTGCTAAAGAAGTAGCACTCTGGATGATGTGTTTCCTGTAGAGTTGTGTTTTCTGAAAATAAGCCCACTTTCTCTGAATAGGCTGAATACGTGACTGATTACATGGAGATGTTTTACATTTTGTCAGACAGACTTAAGCTGAAATCGGCCTGATTCCTTCAAACATCAGCTCACTCATCTGACGGATGAGTGGACTATGTCAGTGGAGCGTGAATAGGAAACTTTCAATTCCATTAAAACTCTTTTCTGCCCCTGCAGCTGTTTGTCATCGACAACGGGGCGGACGACTGGCGCATCGCCATGACGATGGAGCGGGTGCTGCTCATCGCTCTGGAGCTGCTGGTGTCTGCGGTGCACCCGGTGCCCGGGGACTTTAAGTTCCAGTGGAGGGCACGGCTGGCCTTCTCCTACGCTCCGTCCCAGGCCGAGGCAGACCTGGACATGGTGCTTAGCGTGCCCATGTTCCTGCGGCTCTACCTCATCGCCAGAGTCATGCTCCTGCACAGCAAACTGTTCACCGACGCCTCGTCCAGGAGTATAGGAGCCCTCAACAAGGTCTGTGCAACACTCAGAAACAAGTCTGTGCACACTCCACACAGCTTAAGTTTACAGAGGAAGAGTTATGTGTATGTACTCATAACAGCTTAAGAGAGAAGGAGGTCTGTGGCTCTGATGTAGAGGTCAGACACTTTCAGAATCAAATCTATGTCTTTGATCCTTGGCCTTATTTATATATTTTTATATTTTTCCATCTCAGTCTTTTTCATTGTAACTTCTTTCTTTTCATCAGCACTTCAAATCCCCTTTCTTTCCCTGTGTTATTACAGTGCATACAGACTTAGACGTAAGCCATGGTGCAGCGCTCATAACACAATATGAGACGGGAGCGTGAAATGGGAACAAGATAATGCAAAAGTCAAATGGGCCATGAAAAGAACCAAACAGAATGAGATTTCCACACGAGTGCTGAGGAATGTGAACATGACATACATTAAATGATTGGCATGTGCGCGTGTGCATGTAAGCTCCGCCGTGTTGAAGAATAGGTTGCCTTCACTTTTCAGAATTTGATTACTTCAGGTGAGGGCAGTGGCCTATATAACTAATCTATGTTTTTTGAAAGAAATCTCCAAACTCATGATTGATTCAGAAAGTGGCCCTATTTGTATATTTCTTGCAGTGAATCTCCCCTAGAGTTATACAGATCCCTGACCTCAATCTGAAATTGTGACATAATCAAGTTCTGGGATGTGAACACAACGTATTAGAGCAAAAGACTTTGACAGCAGAGTGTAGAGAGCAGCACTAGAGGGTTTATCTGTGGTGACGTGACACTATACTCTGACCCTGAGGTGACACATGTGACAAGGGGAGGTGTTGGAGGTGTTGTTATTGCTGAAGTTGGAACAGGACAACTCATTTATCAGCTCTTAACCCTTCAAGGACCTGCCCCTGTGCGCTCAGATCCATACCGTTTATATTGCACCACTTATTCACAAATGAACATCGCTGACTACACTGCAATAGGCCAATTACTTCAAGACTGAGGCAGGAGTCAGAGGGCGAGTCCCCATCTCCCATTACAGTCAAGAGTCTGTAAGTGCAATCAAAAGCTGGAGACGATGGGAATCTAATGGGAAATGCAATTAATTTTTGCTCATTATTTTATATAGTATGTGCTTCCGGAGTTTTCTGTCCCATTTTGCTCTCCAGACCTGCTGCATCTGTAGGTGTCATTGGCTCTGTCCTTTGTCCAGCCAGATAAACACACAAACACTTGACTTCTTTTTCTGTTTGTTTTAAAACCTTGAAAAATAACTGGAGCATTTTTTCTAGGAAGCTTAAGATTTATAAAAAGTCCTTAAAATGGTGCCTATAACTGGACACTGAAACCCAGCGATATCCAAGCCTGTAAGTAAGTAAAGATGGTTGTGTCAGGCGTCCAAAATAAAAAGCAGAGCCAATTGGTGTTGTTTTTTGCACAGTTAGCCCTTGTTGCCCTAGTTTGTGGTCCTTTATTTTCTAATAATAAGATCTCTCAGGGCAGTCACCGTGCACCTCCTTCTCCTTTGAGTTTTAGGCCAAACCCAGACAGAGACATAGGTTTGTTTATTTCAGTGACCCATGGGAAACAAGCAAGTCATACATTTAATACTTGCTGACTCCTGCATTAAGGGTCAAGTTTCTGAGCTCAAAAACCCAACTGTTTTCTGATATTAAGAGGATTAAGGGGATTGTGGACATGAAATCCCAAGGTATGTTGTCTTTTAGCACAACAAGAACATAAATTTAATCACTTTTGATTTCTCTTTTTGTAGAAATGTATTGTAGCAAGTGTTTGTCCACTTTTCTGAAGGTTGGTGGTTGGTTTGAATTTTAGGTTAGATTAGGTTGCTTTATTCTTCTTGCTCTTAACATAAATATCATTGGGTTGGAGTTAAATAACTATTTACTTTCCTCCCACTCCTTTTCGGACACAAAAATCTGCATGACATTTGTATTATATCTATGTATTTACATTTTCTGTGCATGTTCTGTGCTGTCCGAATAAACATTCATTCATTCATTCATTGTTGCACTAGCACAGGTTGTCGGTGCAATTCCAGCTCCCACAGATGAATGTAGTCGTATATATTTGGGCAAAACACTTAACCCACCTTTGCCTCAGTGTTGGCGTACATTGTTGTATGCAGACATTAGGTGTGTGTGAATGGGTGAGTGGTTTTTTGATGTGCCTTGAAAGTGGAAAAGCGCTGTATAAAAATGTGACCACTGATACATATTGTGAGACTAAAATTCATTAAAATCACAATAGGCCTGCAGCATTGTATTCAGATTAGGAGATCATCACTGGGTCACCTCGCTATTCTAACACATTGTTGTTTTTGCAGGTTCATTTTAACACACGCTTTGTAATGAAAACGCTCATGACTATCTGCCCTGGGACGGTGCTGCTGGTCTTTAGCATCTCCCTGTGGATCATCGCAGCCTGGACCGTGCGAGTGTGTGAAAGGTGGGTCACCATTCTCCATTCACGCGATATGACAAAGAAATGTTTCAATATTTATTCCTCATAATGATCAATAACATTTTTTTATTTTGATTCAGTCTTATTAAACAAATAAACAGTGCTTTCACTATTAAGGCCTTTTAAAACAACAAAAAATCTGAACTCTGCTCCACATGCTTTTACTGACAGGATTGGTTGTGGTTTTCTTAAAATGACTCAGACTTATCATTGACGATTAGAGATGATTGAATCTCAGTCTTGATTAAAATTTGATAATTGCGCAGCCGTACTGTAAACCTTCGAGCCCTGGTAAGCAGTAACCTCCAAGAGCTGTCATGGAAATTTGCCCTCCAAGAGCACGATGCCATAAAACTATTAGCATCTCGTGTTGACACATTTTGATACTAAGAAAAAAGGTTTGATTGTTGATAACACAAAATTTGAACAGTTGCTATAGCAATTAACAATAGTATTTTTTTTTCCATGTTGTCTTATACTAGTTCTGATTAGGGTTGGGCATGATTAATCAGCTAATCAATAATGTAAAAAATGTAGTCGATCACGTTCATATTTAATTGACGAACTGAATGTAGGTTGCTGTGTGTAGCGTAAGGAGACGAGGCTGCATCTGACAACGCAAACACTGGAGTTGGGGCCTCAGTCCCATGTTTTGGCTCTGACACCTCCTTGTTGATCATTCAGTGAGTGTGTTTATGGCACATCAGTGTCCCGGGTATGACTGGGTTTTTCGAGTGTTCCGGTTCCGTCATGGTGCATGTAAACGCAGTATCCTGGTTACTGTACCATAAAGTTGAGTGCACATGCGTCCAAAAGACAAATACTTTTCTTGTCTTATTTGTCTTTTCATCACAACAGTAGCCAAAATAAATAAAGTGACCAACATAAATAAAGTGAGTGAAAACCTGTGCACGTCATGAACATGAACCATCTCCAAAGCGACATAAACACAGAACAGACTCACCATCAGCATTATCAACACCCCTCTGTCCCAAAAAGAACACTCATATTCCACTGAGTCCTGTCCTTTAGTCCAACAGAAGCTGAACCGCATCAGTGCACAAGGAAAGAGCTGTTTTTTTTTCAGTGCTTGTAGTTTATTCAAATTAACTATGTGGTTTTAAGTTTCGTTTTTTGTAAGACGTAAACAAATGTGCCAGAGCTGCATTAAACACTTTATATTATCAAACGGGCTGATGTGGCTCTATAGTCGTTATGGTTTATATGTTGTAAATTTGAGTTTATTTATGCAGATTAGTAGTAGTAATAATAATGATGATAATTTTCATATAAAAACATTAATGATGAATCAAAAATCAAGTGTTAAGTCTCCCTACAAATAAATTTAATCAAATGCCCATCCCTAGTTCTGATATAGAGCAAGACTATCCTAAAACTATTCAGGAAAGGTCTGTTTATGCCTTATTAATTTTTTCACTGTTTAATTTGTAACTATCTTCAGTAGCCTATTAGGTTTAATATCAATTAGTATGTGGCTATCGATTTTTTGTCTACCCTAATAGAATTAGTGAAGTATTTATAGAAGATTTTGTAAATAGGATGTAATAATAGCATGTAATTATCCAGTAACTTGTAGCTCCTGGTTCTGTGCTTCTGTTTATGTCTGTGGGACACACCACAAATAAACCAGACTGGGCCGTAATGGGACAATGAATTCAATAGAGAAATTAAATTGATTTGGCAGGAAATATAATCTGAGACATGTGTGCAATGTAATAGAGGTTTAGACTATGGTTTATGAGGCTTTTCAACAGTTGGATCATTAAGTTGGTCCAGACAGTGGAGTTAATTACTTCATTTGGTTTGTATTCATTAGTATACAACAAAGGCATATAGTATAAATAGGTGGTAGGTGCTTAATGAGCTCTTTGCTTCTGCATGCTCCTTTTGGGTATTGTTACTTGTGGTTTCTGGTAAAATGATGCTTCAGTGTTGCTTTTTAAGATGAAAATAAATGAAGTAATGCATATTCTAGTGAAATGGAGACACTTTTGGAGCGATTTGCCGATATGTTTGGAGCTCAACCGTGACAGACCACTAAAAGGTTCCAGATGAATTTCCAAGTGATTTTCTGATACTTTCCAAAAAATAAGTATTAAAAGTTTGAGAATCATAATTTAATTTATAATGTCTATCTTAAACACAAGACATTTAGACAAATTGTAGGTGTTCAATCTGTTTTCTGGACTAAACATAGCCTCTGTTATACCTTTAAACTCATAATACTTTGAAGTATACGAAAATTCTATGGGCAAAATGAATAGGAAATTCACTTCCTGCAACCTCGCCAGACTTCAAAGCAGGCAGGACTGTTAAGCTCCATAGCTGTGCTACAATAACAAGTTTTGAATTGCTTTATGTACCGAAAACAATAACCCTAAAACAGCATCTTACCAGTAATGCCTTTTCCCGATGAACCTTGTCATAAATAAAATATGAGCTGCATAAAATAAACAATCAAATACTTAAGCAGGTAATAAGTATCCACTGTAAGTCATAGGTATATACATTATTCTTGTGTTCAAATGTTTACGTTCTACAAGGAGAAGTACAAATACTGAGCCGAAAAATATGATTCAATTTCTCATTTATTGAACGTTAAGTCAATATAGTACTTATGTGTGAAACAGTGAGTATGTTTTCGTAGAAAGGTATAATGTGTCCAGGGCGGAGAAGCTTGGACTTTTTTACATCCAGGATAGTGGATGTAAAATTAGTTCACTCTAGGGACTTTAACCTGAGTAACTGAGTGCCCTTACATACAGTGCAGGACTGAACTAAAACTCTCATCAATTGTTAATACACAGGATATGAATGTTAAATAAGAGCAGGTCAACAAAATGTCATCCACACATATATGCCTGTCATGATAAATCAAGGTTCAGAAAACACTGTCTCCATGGAGATGTCACTGCTTGGCTTAAAATGTTACACACTATGGCTTTTAACGTACTTAGAGTAGGGTTGTTTCGCCATCTAATTGTGTTCATGGAAATAAATAAGTTCAATGCCATACTGTGGAACATTCGAGGCAAAGAAATAGCATCGCCATGGAAACAAGCAGGTGTTGGGAACTTCACCAGAAACTGCAAGGTGCACCTGTAATACCACTGACACAATAACCCTAAAGCACGATGATAAAATGTTCCCCACGAGAACGAGCACTTCCAATTTATCAGACAAAAGCTCAATATAGAAATACATCTTGGTGCGGGTTTATCATATGATGCTACAGACAAAAGGAACCTCGAGGAGAAATTGGTAAATGTCGTCTGTTTAATAATCTTGATTAAAAGTCTCACTGGCCAGCTGCTGGTAATCCGCTCTCTGATCTGCATCCAGGCGCCATTGGCATTTCTTTTATAGACTGCTTCAGAAAATGTATAATCCTTTCATTAAATAGCAAAATGACTCAAAGCTTGTCATTTTAGAATAGCAAAACACACACAGCGCTGTCTGTACAAATCACAGACATGTGTTACACTCAAATAAAAAACTGAAGGTTTTAGTATCTTCAGAACCTCACCACTATAGTAACTCTAAGAATCAAAAAACATTTACCCGAACCTTTTCATTAGTCAAAAACATAAAATTATAAACAACCTGATAACCTGCGGAGTCTTTACTGGTGAATATATTTATCATGCTATATTAGGAGAACACTTTTTTGTATTCAAAGTTTTTTGCAACTAAGATTTTTATTCATTTTAACTAACTAACTTTAAATTCTATGCTGTAACAACCCCGTAACAAACTCCACTGTTATTGTAGCCTACATAAATAACTATAAAAATATAATTAGGAAATTATTTTTTTATTATTATCATTTCAGAATACTAAAAGAGATTTGTTCAGAATGTCAGGGTTTCTCTGTATTCACAAAAATCTGAGAGATATGTTACATTCAGTAATACAGTGAAAATGTTTTAAAGAGATAACTTCTTTTGAGAGGCTCATGTGATTAGTTGCTATGGTAACTCTATTGTGCAGGAGGCGGAGAGGACGGTGGAGCAGTTAAATGTTTTGTGTGACACTGTAATGGTATTGTTTTATGAGGCTCTGAGTGAATGCTGTGGGTTGCAGGTATCATGATGCCCAGGATGTGACCAGTAATTTCCTGGGGGCCATGTGGCTTATCTCCATCACCTTCTTGTCCATTGGCTACGGCGACATGGTGCCTCACACCTACTGTGGCAAAGGAGTGTGTCTGCTCACTGGAATCATGGTCAGTACAAGTTTGTCTTTCTCTGTGTGTTCTAGTGTTGTAACAATTTTACGATTTTTCAAATTTAAACTCAAGTTTTGATATTATGAACAATATTCTCAATACTCTATATCAATTTCAGAATTTCAGTTCCATAATGATATATTTTTCTAGTTTGTGAATATAAATTGTGATAAATCAGGATAGTATAGTTGTTTTGTAGTCTTAGAAAAGTTAAATAATTGTTTTTAGTATACCGGCTTAAATATAATTTCGATACCAGTTTTAGATTTGCAGTTATGCTAAAGAGGTGGCTGTAGGCTGTCATAATCATCATAATATAGCAAATTACATTATATCTGTAGGTAGCAGAGGTGGGTGACTTGCGAGTCGTGACTTGGACTTGAGTCAGACTTGAGTCACTATTTTTAGGACTTGAGACTTGACTTGATAAATAAAGGTCAGTGACTTGGGACTTGACTTGGCTTGAGCCCTGTGACTTGAGAAGACTTGATGCTTCTCCTAAAAAAAATATGTTTTTAGAAAATACTTTTCTCTTTTCAGTTGTTAAATGCAGTGCTTAATTTTACAGAAACAAACTGGAACATGTCCCTCCCACATCTTTGTTTCTTACTTTGGGTGTAATTGAAGTACTGAGAGATGGTATCCTCAAATGTACTACAGTAATATACAGTACAATACAGTACAACAGAGGGAAGTACATAGAACATGAGCCTTCCATTTCAGTTCAGACTATATGACAAAATAACGGTTATTTAGCACTTTTAAATCTTAATTCTTTCTGTTCTGACTGTAATGATTCACACTAAAATCTTGTCAAGACATTTAAAAAGGAAAAATTTGCATTTCTTCAACTCTTATATAAATACTTATATATAAATATACCATGACTTTTTAAGTACAATTTTGTTTAAAAGTCATATAAATTGCAAAAATCTAAACTGTAGTTGGTGCTTTTTTGGTTTAAAGACTTGAAATGACATGAAGCTCAAAGGAGACGACTTGGACTTGACTTGGTCTTATGGGCCAGTGACTCGAGACTCGACTTAGATTTGCCTGTCTTTGACTTGGGACTCAACTCCGACTTGAGGTCAAAGACTCAAGACTTACTTGAGACTTGCAAAACAATGACTTGGTCTCACCTCTGGTATGTAATATAATACTTTTGCAAAAATTAAAAGTTACAGGACAGTTCTGTGCAAAGGTGAGCCCACTTACCACAAGAATGCATGTTTTTTGAGGGGTTTTAAAAAATACATGTACTGTAATTGGAAAAAAAAGCTATAGCCACTAGAGTATTTATGTAATTTATGAGCATTGTTACCACTTAATTAATGGGCCTTTCTATACATGTTACTATATTCGGTTATCAGCCACAACAGCAAGAAAAAAACTGTAATCTGCAACCAAAAAAAAACACACACACATGGGAGCATTTGTATCTGCCCTCACCTCATTCAAAGGTCGACAGATTAGAGCAGCGTGTATTTGCGCCAGAGAAATAGTGGCATTTGGGTAATTTGGGCAACCCTCCCTGAATTAGCCTGCATCTGTGCTGTGTGTTTTGGACGTGTAGGCGAGCTAACAGGAGCTAACAGGAGCCGTGTGTTATTCCCTTGTCTGTTCTGATTGCATAATGAAGGTCCCACTTTCCCCTGTGCCATGTCCTCCCACTCTCTGCTCCTTTCTCTCCTTTTCTCTCTCTCTTTCTATCTGTCTATCTTGACTCTTCCCTCTCGCTTTTTCTCCTTCTCTACATGTCTCGCCATCTACTTCTCTTTTCTCTCTGACTCTCTTCCGGTTCTTCACTTCTCTGTACTTAAACTCACCCGCTCTTTCTCTCATTCACTTTTCTCTTTTCACTCTCCTGCCCTCTCTTTCTGTCACTTTCTCCTTCACTGTCCTTCACCTCTCTCTCTGTCCTTCAAATCTCCCCTTTGCTTTCTTTCTCTCTCTCTTTCACTCCTCTTCCCACTCATTCTCATCCCCTCTCTCTCATATGCTTTCTCTCTCTCCTTCTCCTTCTCTTTTTTCTTCTATCATCCCCTCTCTGTCTGACCATCTTATCTTCGCCTTAGGCCATGTGTTTATTTCTTAGTCCGTGTGTTAGTATCACTGGGAGAGCCATTGACAGCTCCTCCATTTGCTTCACTTCACAGGTATCCCGCGCTCCACAAACTCGCCCACCAATACTTACATGACTTTGTTCTGCGCTCGCTCCGTGGCTTTCATCTTGTCACATCTTGTTACTGTCTCTGTGCTGTGGAAGTCCAGACCCCAAGGTTTCATCATCCTCCTCATTGCAGCCAATCATAGTGACTGACAATAAAAGCAGTTTAAGATTTTGAATATATCAATACACTATGGGCATTTATTCTAATTATTACATAACGTTTATTATATTTAGATCAGAAGATGCAAAGGGCGTCGTAGTACACATTTTATAAGGCAAGACTAGTTGAGTTGCTCATGTTTAATGTATTAATGTATTAATGTATTAATGTATTGGCAAGGACAATGCAAGACACTTACTTGGCAAGTTGACTGTTGTAATGCCTACAGCAGGGATCTCCAACTTTTTTCCTCAGGTGAGCTACCTTTTACAAAACAAAAATTCTAGAGAGCTGCTCATTTCAGCGGCCACAGAAAATAAAGTATACATAAGAGCCATAGCTAGACTCAGATGGAGTAGAGTTGGATAAAACATAAAACGTAAACCATTATTTATTTATGAAAGATAGATTTACAATAATAAGAATTTAATTAATCAAATTTGAGTTATTCAGGACACACGTGTAATTCAGAAATCCCCTGGCGAGCTACTTGGAAGGGGGTGGAGAACTGCTGGTAGCTCTCGAGCTATAGGTTGGAGACCCCTGACCTACAGGGTGTTTTCTTCACACTTATGGTTTAGTCCTGGTTTGAGTCCAATTTAGACTTTAGGTTTAGGTGTGGTTGTGGTTAAATGAGATGTTATTTGATGTCTTCAAATTGCAACAAAGGGTTTTTAGTTTAAGAAGTGTTGCCTCTCCAGATCTTGAGCTAGGCTTGATGAGGACTTTCTGAGTTGAAGGATTACCTATTGTGAATATTTAAGGTTGTCCCTGAAGTGCCCCTGTTCTGTCAATCATCTGACGAGCAGAACAACCAGAGAATTCAATGATCACTGATGCAATTCCACCCCCAAACTCTTAGTGGCAGTCGAGCTACTACGTCAATACAACTTAATGGGAGAAGAAACAGATCTGTGGAGGGCTTTTTTTTACTGTCTATGCTTGTATTTGCACTGTACTGAATTAATCATTTGTGTGCTTGGATGTGGCCCCTGAATGTAACATGGCCCCTGTTTCAGAAAAATCCTAGAACCACCACTGCCCAGAGGAAACCCACCCAGACACAAATTCCATGCAAATTCCACACGGAAAAGCCCAGACAGCTCAGGAGTCAGACCCAGAACCTTCTTGCTGTGAGGCGAGAATGCTATAGCCTGATTCATCATCCGGTTTCACTTTGTGGAAACTGTCTGGCCTTGCATCATTAGGATTCATTCGCTCAACTGTAGGCAGGTACTTTTTTTATTTAACCAATCGCTGCTATTTGGTCGTGATGTTTGTAATGCTCCGCTAACAGGGCCAACTGGTATATTAAGCTTTTCCCAAATCCCATAGGAAGAAGGGCAATAACGTCTTTCCCCTTGATAAAATTCAGCAAACATTTGTTCCGGCTTTAAATCCTTGATCTCGGGAATTGTTGCCAACACAGAATGTAAGGCTCTTCGCTGACTGGCTGGTGCCCCAACTTGCACTTCCAGGGTTAGCCAGCTTGGCTAAGAATGCTGTGCCACCAATATTAATTATATGTATTTAATTAGCCGACATTAAAGTCTTACTGTGTAATCTTTTACCCAAAATACTACTAACACTCTGAAACACATGCAGCCTCACTGTGAGTGGGTTTGCTCTCCACAGACTTTGTAATTTAACCCAAAGTTATGCAGTAGGCTTTAATAAACTCTTTCATAATCCAGGATCAGTTTTCTTTTTATCCACATATAACTCAGCGTTTACAAACAGCTGTGTATCAAACAAATACAAAAGCAATAGTCATGAAGTGGGTTGAACTGCTACTATTTTTGTCACTTAACACAATCGAGAGCAGAGCCGTGTTCATGGCTGCCTCTCTTTTCGTGCTTGTACATTTGAAAACATGATAAGTGAATAAACACTACCACGCTGACCCCCATTTGCTGAATGACTCATCCAATAGACATTTAGTGCCCTTCTCTTTGGTTTTTGTGAGCGCCCAGAGTGAGTCGATACACATCATTCTGATCCCGCCTCTCTCAAACCGGCAGTGGGCGATAAGGACAAAAGGAGATATAATGATAAATGAAAAATAGAATCTATACAGTAGATATGCAAAAGCACAGTATATAGAAGTAAATCATCAAAAACTAATTTAAAATGCTACATAAAAAGCTGGTCAAAAATAAAAAAAAGTAATATAAAAGTGTTCTCAAACCCGAGGCGGGTGATATGCATAAAAGGCGATATAATTACAACTGAAAAATATGATGAATAGAGTCAGAATTAGTCCTGAAAAATAATTTAAAAGGTTGCAGAAAGAGATGATTAAAAATAAAATGAAGTGGTTTAAGAGTGACTTTTCTGCACTTTTGTGTTTGATTTGACACTCCTTACCTTTTGCATTTCTTGAGCTGCATTTACAGCAGGTTTGATGAGTTATCACATCTTACTTCAATATTGGCAAAGGAGAAATAGGAGAAATGAGTAGGATGTTAGTTTTAGACTAATTTCAGTGTAGTTAGCTCCTCCCTACAGGCAGATATAAGGAAGTGTCCACCAGCATTCTCACCAGAACTGAAGAAGCAGCCTGGATGAGCTGCCATGGATTTTGCCTAGCCTTATTCATCAAGCAGTTTCACTTTGTGGAAACTGTCTGACCTCAATGGTAGGTAGATACTTTTTTTATTAACCAATTGTTGCTATTTGGTCGTGATGTATGTATTAGAGCCCGACCGATATATCGGTTGGCCGATATTATCGGCTGATATGGGCAACTTTAGGCATATCGGCTATCGGCCGATATGCTTGCTGATAGGGGCCGATATTTCACGTGGGCATGTTATACCTCGTTATAAATCTTAGACTCTCTACATTCTGTTCATTTAATCCAATTTACAGACAGATAAATGTCCTTATATGTGGCTCCACATCAGTATTTATCTACGGAGTAATTTGTCTGTGTGTGTCTGTACTGACCCTGAACACACCACAGAGTCGCGTCACTCACATGTGTTTGTTTACATCTGCAGACACAGATCCAAACACTGAGATTATATTCTTTTTACGGACAATCGGTTTGAGTCTGGATTAAAAGGACATTTATTAGTGCAGATTTGTGATGTGAGGAGGAGCCTGTGTGAGCGGTGAGTGTTGGAAATATGTCGACTCTGAAGCTAGTTTTTGTCATTTGTTATGGGTTAGCTGCTGTAGCTCCCGCACATAAACAGACTGTTTTCTATTGGTCTGTTCTAAAGTGACTATATTGGCCGTATATTTGCTACTGGACCTGCACTGATATGTAAATGAGCTGTGAACAGACATGTGAATTATGACATTTGCGCACGTATTTACGGCTAAAGGCTAATAGCGCTACTTTCTTTACTAGTTATGGGTCCGTCGCGAACGAAATGACTCTTAGAACCGGCTCTTTGAAGGGAACGACGGGAGCCTGATCCATATTGGGAGCCGTGTTT
Source organism: Boleophthalmus pectinirostris (assembly GCF_026225935.1). NCBI lineage: Eukaryota > Metazoa > Chordata > Actinopteri > Gobiiformes > Gobiidae > Boleophthalmus > Boleophthalmus pectinirostris. The sequence continues at coordinate 28,419,110 of NW_026571447.1, forward strand.
TCTCTTTCTCTCACTTTTTTTCTCTTCACGCCGCGTGATTCGTGGGTTGACAGCGGCAGCGGCTAAAAACGAAACTTTGAGAAATTTGCGTGTACGTAGGATTAAAAAAAATAAAAATAAAAAAAACAAGCATATTTGACTGTAGTTTAGCATAAAATAAATAAGTCCCGGTTTAGTCCTTTTTCAGTCCTGGTTTAGACCTGGTTCAGTCCTGATTCAGTCCTGCTTGCAACAAAACAATCTGAAGAGCCACTTGGGAGCCAAAAGAACCAGCAGCTTTTAGTGAGCCGAGCCAAAAAGAGCCGGTTCTCTAAAAAGAACTGGAATACCCATCACTAGTGTCTAGAATGTGATGCAAAAATGCCATTAAGTCCAACCTACTGTCTGTAAATATGATGTAAAGAGGCAGAATAACAATAAATGTTGCCTAAATAAACCCAATTTAAAATCCACCAGAGCCAAACCTAAGTTTTTTTAAACAATTCAACATTTACAGTGAATTTTTACATCACTAAATATATCGGTGATTATATCGGCTATCGGCAGCTCCAACTTCCATTATATTGGTTTCATATCGGCCACAGCAAAATCCATATCGGTCGGGCTCTAGTATGTATTGCATCAAATTCCGTTGGAAGAAGTGCAACATCTTTCCCCTTGATAAAATTCACTAAACATTCTCTTTGTTCCAGCTTTAAATCCTCGATCTGGGGAATCGTTGCCAACACAGAATGTATGACTTCGTCTACATCCATCTTGACCGCTTTGTTTACTGTTGTGCTGTACCACAAAATGGACCCAGACAGGCTCTTGAGTTTGACGTCATTGCTTCACTGCTCTTCGCTGATTGGCCGGTGTCTGGACTCACACTTCCAGGGTTCTTGCAAACCGTAGACGGTGTATTCTGATTCCTGACCTAGTCGCTGGAGAGAAATGAAATTGAGTGGAGGCACTAGGTGGCGCCAGCCTGACTAGATTCTACCTGGATGACTGAGGGATTCTACACATTACTTGAATGTTGTCATCTCTTAAAAATATGATTTTTCTGGCAAAAATTTTCTAAAATGTATCTGTAAATGTTCTGGTTGAGGTTCAAATGTCAACTTTGAATTTATTCTTAATGTTTGGCTTGGTGAAATAAAGGTTACATAAATAAAATATCATACAGAATATGAATACATTTTGAAAATAAATATATGCAAGTTTGTGTTAAAAATTTTTGCAGTGGCGTACTCAAAATGTAGCAATTTTGCAACTTTAAAACAGTGATTTCAATATTATCTTGCGATATATCATCTTCTCTAGTCAAAACAGCTCCCCTCACTCTTGTTTTTTTTCTCAAAGAGCTTTATTTTTGTTGACGATGACAGTTGTTGAGGCAGAAAGTTGAAGGTGCACGTTCATGTGTGGGTGGACGTGGGGACTGACCCAGCAGGCGGAGAGAGGAGCAAACGCTAAACTGTAGTGGATTTAAACAGAAAAAAGATTTAAAGTGGAGCAGGAGGGTGGGGGCATTAGGGGGCATGGGTGCAAGTCAGGGGCAGAGTAGTTGTTTTTTTTCCTTTTTCCTGGTTGGAGAATTATTATAATGAGCTTCCATAGGAGATATTCTCTGTAGTTGTTACTATGACAACACATGAAGGCTAACTGTGCAGAATAAACCACTGGCCCGAGGCGGCTCTGGGGGTGCCAGGTGCTTTCTGTTCTTATGTGTCTGTAGGCAGGCGTCATGCTGGTAGGGGAAGACACATAAGGTTTATAAATACATACATATACTATACTGTGCCATATCTATGCTGCTGTAACTTTATACTTTTCAAATCTGATTTAGGTTGGGGAAAAAAATCAAAAGCTTTTATCTTATTGCTGTATCTCAAAGAGCATGTTGATAAGTTGTTTCAGAAGTTGGTGATGTTGTACAGTTATTCTGAATGCAAGGATTAAAAAGGAATAAATGAATAACTGCTGTTGCTTTGAAGATATGCAAATGTAGATCATTTTGAACATAATCATACAGGGTTGGGTATCATTCTGAAGTTGCTGATACGATACATACCTCGATACATAAGCCACAGTACGATACATATCTCGATACAGTGAGCTTCCGATTCGATACGATTCAAAATGATAAATATAAAATCGATTTGTAGGCTAAATCACAGCTGTGATACTAAAAGTCTTTGTTAAACCACGTCTTGTGCCAAGTTAATATGAGCTGTAATATAAAGTCATTGTGTTAGATTAGAAGGGGGGGTGGGATTAAATAAGTTTTCTTTTTCCCGCTCCTTTTTGGACCAATTTTTTATTTTATTTATTTATTTTTTTGTTATTGCTGCTGTATTTTCTGCTATGATTTCATTAATGACTGAATGAATGTTATATGTTCCATTGTAAAAGAATATACATTTACATTGCCCAAAATAAATACACGCACAAAAAAAAAAAAATTATTAAACACACATTTTACTCATTACTCAGTGAATATGTCAGATGTGCTGCATAAACAAATTTCCTTCTTCTGAACAAGCAACAAAATTGTGACAAAATAATTTTGTAAAATATACCATAAAATACTCTTGGTGATTTATTGGTACAGCAGCCCGCAATATTGATACTTTAAACGATACGATATATCAGTATTTAAATATTTTTGTACACTGCTACTCATACAACATAACTAAAAATGGATTTAAAAGGCTACAAAAAAACGTATTGCTATCACAAAGTTTTTTAATTTAGTGATTCTATACAGTTATTTCAGAGCAGGGACCTGTATGTAACTCTACGGACATTGACTGCTACTGAAAGGAAAAACAAACCTGAAAAATCCACAAATATTATTACTATATAGTTAAGGATTGGTTACACAATTTGCATAGCTTTTAACAATTTTCTTTTGCTCTTGAAGGAAAATTATTCCTTGTTAATTTATCTACGCTGCCAGAGAAGACGTTGGAGGTCCAATATTAACCATAAACCAGGAAAAATATCTGCTATTTGACAGTTTAAAGTTTAAATCCTTAATCTCAATTTTTTTTTTTCTGTCTGCAGAGCTGGGACAATAAATCCTGAGTCGTGATTTCATGAGGCTAACTACTGGAGTTGCATTGTGACGCTCAACTCAACAGTGATAAATGTAGCTATTTAATGGCTCAGCAATTAGGGGACTTGTTCCACGGCTCTTTTGTTTACTGTTTAATATCATTTTGACTAATGGATCTCTACAGACATTTTATAACAACAAACATGGAGGGTTTCCACACAAACATTTTATGCCCTCAATTCTATACATGCCTTTCAGTGAGGGAAAATGAGCACTGTTGCTGTAGAAATAAACAATTCAAAACAAAATGATTCAAGCCCTCAAAATATCGCTTATAAACAGGAAGCAGAAACACATAAATATGCTCTTTGCAATATTTTTAGAGAGGATATTTTGTTGTTTGAAAAATGTGTTACTTAAAAGTACACTATGCTTTTCTTGAAATTATATTGCTTTGCCTAAAATGCTCCACAGTATGGCTTTAAACTTTTCTGTCTTTAGTTTTTATTTCTTAAAAATACAGTGATAAACATGCATTCTTACATGATGTGGGCTCGTCTCTCCTTAGATCTGAGCTGTAACTTGGTCTGACAACATTGTGACTACATGGAGATAAATATGTTTAATGCCAAACTGTGGAACATTTTAGGCAAAGCTTTAATCCACCGGAAAAGTTAGTGCGCCTTTAAATAATTACAGTCTATGCGATTTGTTAACCGCCTCTCAAAAAGTATTTTTTCTTTTCCAGTGTGAGCGAGGTTTAGGTGTGAACTCCAGATGGGTGATTCCTCTCGTACTCTGACACATAGGTAGCTGCAGTGCTAGATGGGAAAATACCCCGTGCTCTCCAGCGATCATCAGCGCTGTCAGTCAGAGCTCACACACACAAACGCACGCTGCATACAGTACAACACACACACACTTACACACAACTCCATCTGACAAACCAATCAGCCCCCTGCCGCTCCAGGCTGAGGGGGAGGACAACAATCCACACACGTACACACACATCTGCACCTGACATTGGACTATAAAGTGGGCCATACTGACTGTAATAAATATAACATAATACTCTTCTAATAACTATAATTAGATCAAACTTTGTATAATCTGAAACACACGTAGAAGTATAGATTGAACTTCAAATATTGCAAAAGAGTGAGAGGAAAATTAACACAATAGTGCAGAAATACGATCACATATTCTTGCTAGATTGCATTACACATTTCTGTACATTTTAACCAGTTCTTTTTGACTCCTTTGACTCAACTCTACGAGAGATTCACTGTTTTTTAAAGAAATATCCAAACTTACGATCCAAAAATGCTGAAAATGTTTTGTTAGGGATTACCTTCGCAAACTTTCTATGTTAATCGCATGACTTAAAGTCTTTTCAACTGAGAACAAGCGCATTTTTGTGTTGAATATTGGCACCGTTTCCTGAAGCTATTGTAAAAATAAAAAAAAAAAAAAAAAACTATTCCCTTTTTGTTCACTTCTGTTGACAAATATGATGTTAAAGTAGGAGCTTGTTTTTGTTTCATGTGGTTAGACCCATTAATTACAGAGATATTAACCGTAAACTAGTTCAATGAATCTGCAATCTGAAAGTTAAACAGCAAATTCCTCAAAAGAAATCCACTCCATCCTCCAGCTCCATTTAAAACTAGGGAGTTGAGAATTTTGTAATGTCACGCTAACTCAAGTTCCTCGACGCCCACCTCTCCACGGTTCCCTCTCCACTTAGACATACTGTACTGTTCTCTGTACTGTGAAGTCTATCTGTGAGTGCTCTGAGGGTTTTCCATTGGCGTCAGTCATATTTTATTCATAGGTGTTGTCTAAACACAAATAGAGTGGAGGAGTGTACACGTGTGGGCACTAATGTCAGTTTGTGCGTTTGACTCAAGCTGAAGTTATTTCTGGATGACCTGTAGTTTTGCAGTTTGTTTTTGAATCTTGGATGTCAGTCACTGTTTAGAAAGCTGAATTTTCTTGGTTATTTCTGATTTGTTTTGTTCAATCCTTGGCAGGCTTCTCGCTGCGCTGATCCTTTCTACACTCACATTAAGAGGTTTAATCCAGTCCCAGATCAAATAAGTAATAATGCAGAGGTTGCAGAGATGTTATTGTTTTGTCTAGAAAGTTCCATAGTATGGCATTAAACAAATCTATCATGTGTTTTCTTATACTGCTCAAAATTGTCTTGAAAAACAAACATCTTTACTGTAAGCGGGGTTGCCTCTCCACAAATTTAAACTGCATCTTGGCCTGTTTAAGTCTATACTTTGGCAAAACAATAACATCTCCATGAGGACAAACAGGTGGCAGATGCTTCACCAGAAAAGTTACACAATGAATCTTTAAGTGTTTTGACTTTGCAACTCTGTTTGCCCAACTTTGACATGTACACACTCATAATCAGGAAGCAAGAGCACTCGTATTATTATTAAACACTTGAGTTTTCGATCCAGGAGTTATATGACCTCATTAACATTTCTTTCTCTCTCTCTCTCTCTTACTCCCTTCATAGCTCACACCTCTTCTCCTTCCCTCTTTCTCCCTGTTTCCTCATCACACTCCTCTCTTTATCTTCCCTCCTTCGCCCCCTCCTGCTCCTGTCTCCTCTCTCTTTCGCTCCTTCAGAAAAACCTGGGTGCACTCTACACTACAACACCCTCCGTGCGAAACACCTAATCTCAAAGTTAATTAAGTCTGCCTTCGGTGCTGCGTTTGGGCTCCTCTGCTCTTTCGTCTTTCAGGAATGTTTTTCTGGATGAGAGACTGCTGTCACTCTCCTCTCCTTGATGAATGTGCCTCATATTCCCGTGTGGGTTGGGACAGGCTAGAATGCGAAAAACACAGCTCTGTTTTACACTACGAAGCAGGCGCATTATGCAAAATTAACTTTTATGAGCTTTTAGTCATTTTATAATAGTTTTCCCTTTTCATTTACCATTTTGAGGGATCCATGCATGGTAGAGTAATCTTTATCATCCTGAATTCAAGACGCCATTACCCCAAAAATTACTGATTACCTCTTTCTCACATACACACCCACTTCATTTTCAGATATTACTTTTTTTTTCTTAATTAGTGGTACACATTTCAACAGCGGTGCTTTGCCATTTTGGCACTAATGGGGAAAAAAATCCACTGCTCACCATGAACTGCAGCTATCCATAAGAAGTGTTGTCAGCACGGTCTGGCAGAGTGGCACTTTGTTGTCAGAATTTTCATGATGACTTGCCACGAAGAGGCAGACTAGTTTCTTTTCTTTATTACTCTGTACCTGTTTTTTACTTTTACTACTCTTTTACTGCCTTAAAAGTGTGAAAAACAGTTAAAAGGTTTGCAGTGGTCACAATTTATTCCACACTTTTCTACTTCTAAGCATCCTAATCATTTACTGTGAATAGTTTATAAGCATTTTTCAGAAGTTTCAGAGGCTAGAGCAGAGTTTTACCGTCACAGTTATGGCAACAACAACTAGCACCAGTGCACCAGCATTACTTTCTGTTTTGCAAAGTATAAAAACACTTTATACTGAGATGCAGGCAGCACACAGCAGTCTTATTTTGACACTAAGAGAAGAGCTGCTATTACAGTGTATACTAAGCACTTTATTACATGAAACTGATACGGCCCCTTTAAGTTGTTGTAGATTAAAACTGTGATTTAAATAATGTAAAATAATGGCCCACTTGTGTCACAGATTATATCAAACAAAAGCATAATATGTCTTCTTTAACACTTACTGCAGGGGCCTTGGAGAAGACTGGCACCATGTAATTCAGATTGACAGCATCTAATTAAATGAAATTAGGTGGTGTCAATCTTTTGATGCTTTTTACATTCGGATTTTTCAGCTACATATAGCCGTTATATAGAGGGAATCTCACACCAGATGGATAGGATGTGAAAATAGAATTGGCTTGGGTCTACACACGAGGAATCGCGAGTGTTGGAACAGACCTTTTCCTTAATCCTCGCCTCCTCTTCTTCCTCTCCTATCTCATTCACAGCTCTTCGCTCTTATTTGTCCTACCATTGTTTAATCATCTGGGCCACTTTCTCAACCCATTTACCAATCTTCTGGCCCTCCGCTCCTCCACGGGTGCAGGTCTGTCACACGTTTTGTAGCAGGGCGTATTGCAGTGGATAAACTGTAATATTAAAGGCATGTTTAAGCAGCTTTTGAGCAAAATAAGTCAGATGTGTGCTGTCTGAATTGAACTGTAAAGCGGGTCTTGTTGGATAATCAGGACACACACATTACCTTGCTAGAAGTTGTTATCTTTACTGTCACAGCAAAATCTGATCTGTGAGCTATGGAAAGCACTTTTCACTTATCGCTCATCACATGAAATTAGAATTCAGAATGCATAAGGAAAGTGAGGAATTACTTTGGACCATTGCAAACTGTTTAAAATGAAATAGTCACATTTTAAAAGTACAAATCAGGTACAGATTGTCTTTATGGAGATGTTATTGCTTTGCCTGTAATGCTCCACAGTTTGGCACCTTGCGTGTTTTCAGTCAGGTGTTTTGTTCCTACAAACAAAAGACATGGATTCATATACTGTGAGGAGATTTTCTACACCATGTAATTTGAACTGGAAGCATGAACTGCTTGTCTCCATGGAGAAAGACAACACTCTAATCTAGTCAAAGCTGAAAGATCTCTTTGGAAACCAGAAAAAATACAAATACAAAAAATATAAAGTTAATATTAATTATTCATTAATTCATATTTTAACTCCTATGTAGAATATATATTGGCCAATGTATTAAATAAAGCGTAAAATCCAATAAATTGACAGCACAACTGAAAACAGCTAACATTAGGGATGTAACGATATCCAAATCTCTCAGTACGATATTATCATGATATGCATCTGATGGTAGGATATTTATTGTGATATTTTGGAGAGGCTGATATAATTGTAGATAGGACACTTTTTTGCTTTTAAAATACCCTGACAAGAATTTAGTGTGAGTTATTACTGTCATAATCTCAAGAATTCAAGTAAAAACATATTTCTTCATGTTGTCTGTACTGAAATGAATGATGGGATATGTAGTTCCTGAATTTTATTAGCTACTGCAGCTGTAAAACAATGCATTTATGCAAAGGAACTTGTGATTCGATATATTGTAATACTACTGTAACACGTTTGACGATACAATATCACGATATTTCGGTTACTGTTACATCCCTAGTTAACATAAAAAACAGGTATCAACTCAAGTATAAAGTGTTATATAACTCACAAGTTCCACAACAGTGCAAATAATGGTAAAAATACAATAAATCATTTTACCCCAAGAGCCACACAAGAAGGAATTTGGCTTTCCCAGTACCACCAGATCTAAACCAGGAATTTTTCAGGTTAAATTAGTGCAAGACCAGGTCCAAAACAGAACTACACCTTTGCTACGGGAGTTGAAAACAAGAAGTGTTGTAAATAGAATAGACTCTAAATTAAGCAAACACTAGACCTGCAGAGGATGAATAGAAGCTTACATACTACTACTGCCCCGAGAAGCACTGCAATAAATACTGACCCCATAATAATATTGTTCCTGAGTTTATACTGACCTGTAATGATAGTCATTATTGTGACAGTACATGAGTGACTTACCCTTCCCTCTGTTTGTGTTTGCAGGGAGCGGGCTGCACGGCTCTTGTGGTTGCTGTGGTAGCCAGGAAACTGGAGCTGACCAAGGCCGAGAAGCACGTTCACAACTTCATGATGGACACACAGCTCACCAAACGGGTGAGTGGGTAAAGACATGTGCTGTGGGTGTAGTGTTGATGCTAACATTATAAACTTGATTTGGATACTAAGGAATAGACTCGACACTTGATACTAATTCTGATACCACGATGATAATAAAAAACACTCTTTACAGAAACAATCACACAACATTAAAGGGATAGTCCAGAATTTTGGACAGAGGACCTGATTTCCTAGTGAGCCAGAGTGTTGGAGACGTGTTTTTAAAATATTCCATCCAGTCCTTGTATTTGCAGAGGTCGCTGGGTCTAGGCTAGTGCATGTCAATGGACATAGTTATCCTGCCACTAAAAACCACTTACCCACCACCACAAAACACCTGAAGCAAATCTATTATTACGCCAGACTGTCAATGTAAATGTCTGTGTTGAAAGAATAATGTTTGTAATAAAACTACCCTTGCATCACATGAATCTTTGCATGTTGAGGGACTATTTTCTCAGCAGCATTGGAATTTTACTTTGCCAGTAAGGTAGGTGCTAGATGATATCAGTCCAAGTACAATTTGCTGCTGCTGCTGCTCAGACATAAATCCTTCAAATGCAAGGTTGGTTTTACTTCTAAAATTATTCTTTCAACATAGACATTTACATGGACAGTCTGTCATAATAATAGAATTGCTTTGGGTGTTTTGTGGAGTGGGTAAGTGTTTTTTAGTGGCAGGATAACTGTGGCCATTGACATGCACTAGCCTAGCACCAGCGACCTTTGCAAATACAAGGACTGGATGGAATATTTTAAAAAGTGTCTCCACACGTCTCCAGCACTCTGACTCACTAGGAAATGAGGTCCTATGTCCAAAATTCTGGACTGTCCCTTTAAATCATAGTACTTTATTTTATATTCTCAATTGCCTTATATCTGCTCTTTTTAGTTTCAATTAGTATCTGGCTTTCGATACTTTAAACAATCCAAAGTGTGTGTACTGTGGCTTTACAAAGGGGTGAAACCATTTTGGGGAGTGTGTGGTGCCACTTTTGCCACATTTTCCTATTACAGTTAATGTCATGAGATGCCTTTTGTGCTAATATTTCTGCTACTATCATTAATAGTAATTTCTTCATGTTGACTTCATGTTGTTGTCATATTTTAGTTGTTACATACTGTAGCTATTATAACTGTTTAGCAGGATCATGGACCAAAGTCATTCCTGTCATGAAAGGATTTTGAGGACTTTTTGATGAGGGATGTCACAAGTAATTATTATTCTCACAGAGGCATGCAAAGCTCTTGTTATTTCACACAGCAAGAAAATAAACATACATTTTAGATTCATACATTTTAGGAGAAGCTCTGTATTGTGAATGAACAGTGTGAATGAATGTGAATAAAGGATTTCACTTATAGTTGTACAGGGCGTTCAAAAACATCTCTGCTAATAATCATTATGGGGGGTTTGCTCATTCAAGGAAATTTTCTTTTGTTTATTGTGTATTTTCAATTATCACCAGGACAGGACTGTGAAAAAAGCCACCAAAGTGACACTTTAAAGACATGCCAAACACTGAGACGACAAGCCATGTGTCATGACAACAATCAGAAGCATCAGGATATCCAAAGCTAACAAAATAAATTAGTTTGTTTTTAGCATACAGGTGTAAAATTATTTGTGATTAATAAAGAACTTTTGATAACATCATGCCAAAGGTACAAACAGGGTCAACAGATAAAACACTACAATATATTTCAATCATAGAAGGTCAAAGTTACTGCTCTAAATGAGAAAAAAAAAAAGTATAAATACTTATACTACTGCTATCAATGAGGGTTAAATGCACATTACTGTATGTAACTTTTTTGACAGAGGATTTGCCACCTGCTTGTGTCTACATGTACCACCATATGCCATTGATTTGCCTTGAATGTTCCAGGGTATGGCATTAAAAACATCAATCAGCGGAGACAAGCCAACTTATAATTCAGATCTGTGCACAGGCAGCACCACTCACACGAAGAATGCATGTTTTTAAAATTTGGCCGATAAAAACTCCCAACACAGGAATTAAGGGTGGATAATTAAATTTTTCTGTTGGAGGGTCCATCACCTAGCCTGATTCATCAGCCAGTTTAACTTCATGGAAACCGTCTGACCTCGCAGCATTAGGATTCATTCACTTTTTTTATTTAACCAATCGCTGCTATTTGGTCGTGAAGTATGTAATGCACCAAATCCCATAGGAAGAAGGGTAATAACGTCTTTCCCCTTGATAAAATTTACCAAACATTCTCTTTGTTCCGGCTTTAACTCCTTGATCTTGAGAATCGTTGCCAACACAGAATGTATGGCTTCATCTACATCCATCTGGACCACTTTGTTTACTGTTGTGCTGTTCCACAAAAGGGACCCAGACAGGCGCTTGAGTTTGACATCATGGCTTCACAGCTCTTCACTGATTGGCCAGTGCACAGTCTACAACTTCCGGAGATGCAAACCGTCTAGTGTATTCCTAGTCGCTGGAGAGAAATGAAATCGAATGGAGGCACTAGGTGGCACCAGCCTGGCTATCCATCACCTTGTCTCTTTGTATTACTTTGTATGAAATGTTCCACACCATGGCATTACAGAGACTAGTTTAGATGTCTAAGCAGAAGAAAGTTCCCTCACAATAAGAACACATATTTTTCAAGGTAATTTTAAGCATTGAAACACTAGTTAGATAAGTTTAATGCTTTACTATGTAGCATTACAGGCAAATCCATAACATCCCCATGGAAACAAGCAGGTGGTTTTGTTTCCACCTGAAAAATGACACTGCACTTTACATGCATACATGCTAGAGAAGGTAAGTCTAATGGCATACAACATTCCTGGCAAAGCAATGGCATTTCAATGAAAAACATAGTGCATCTAGTGCATCTTTAATTTCCAGTTTTGTCAGCTTAATGTCTAAATGCCCCTGTAGCTGCAGCTTCACGGTACCTGCCTGTATTGTAGTGATAGAGCCATGTTATTTAGGTGAATGGTAGTAGAAGGTCATCTCCTGGTGCTCTGCTCTCCCCATCCACTGACATTTGTCTCTTTTCTTACAACAAATCGGTTCCTCGTTCACACCTAATCTGTCGCCTTTCCTCTCCCCCTCGCCCCTCTTCATGCCCCCTCCTGTGCCCCATCCATCCCACTCTCTCTCCACCCCTTCTCTGGTCCTTCTCAATTTTTCATACAGTTGAAAGACCCAAGCTGTAAAAATAGCTCCCGTATCAAATATGTAGGGTACATTATGGCAGCTTGTATCTTAGTGATGAAGCAAGAGGCTCTAATCAATAGATAGATTCTGTAGAAAATTATTACAAGAGAAGAATCAATTAACAGGCTGCACCATGTTCCAATAATTGCGTAATACACTGAAAGAATTATGGTTGATTATAATCGGAAAATAATTACATTCACATAATATAGATGTGACCTGGGAATAACTGTCCAGACAGTGAATTATACTATATTAAAGATTGAATAACCTTTTACATCTGCAAGTGTTCTGCAGCCACAGTCTCTTACATTTCCTCCATCATTCATTTATGCCAGTGAAGGGTAATACGTACTACATATTGTATTCACAGGATTTTCAGTGTAGTAGTGTTTCCTTAAAGCAGCATTTATTAAGTTAGGCTCTTGCAGAGATGGAGACTTGCAAGTCATGACTTGGACTCGAGTCAGACTTGAGTCACTATTTTTAGGACTTGAGACTTGACTTGATAAAATGGACTAAGACTTGAGACTCAACTTGGACTTGAAGGTCAATGACTTGGCTCGGACTTCAGCCCTGTGATTTGAGAAGACTTGATGCTTCTCCTAAATATGTTTTTATAAAATACTTTTTCTCTTTACAGTTGATAAATGCTGTTGTTATTTTTTCAGGAACAAATTGGAACATGTCCCTCCCACTTCTGTTTGGTACTGTGGATGGAACTGAAGTACTGTGATACTCAAATGTACTACAGTAATATACAGTACAATACAGTACAACAGAGGGAACTACAGAGAACATGATTCTTCAATTTCAGTGCAGACTACATGACAAAATAACTGTTATTTAGCACTTTTACATCTGAATTCTTTCTGTTCTGACCATCATGATTCACACTCAGATCTTGTCAAGACATTTATAAAGGAAAAATCTGCATTTCTACAAGTCTTAATAAATAATCTCTTAATGAATACTCATATACTGTGACTATTTAAGAACAATTTGGCTTAAAATTCATATAAATTGCAAAAATGTAATCTATATTTGGTACTTTTTTGGTTTGAAGACTTGAAATGACTTGAAGCTCAAAGCAGACTAATTGGACTTGACTTGGACTTATAGACCAGAGACTCGAGACTCGACTTGGACTTGCCTGTCTTTGACTTGGGACTTGACTCAGACTTGAGGTCAAAGACTTGAGACTTACTTGAGACTTGCAAAACACCGACTTGGTCCCACCTCTGGATTCTTGTAAATGAGTAAAGTTCGTATTTCCAAGTTTTTGTTGCCCCCTAAAGTATATTGTAAGCCATAGTTTGTGACATAATGAGACCCTCGTGTGCGTCAAATTGTGAAACACACTAATACAAATTCATAAGACAGAGCCATGTGCGTCACCAATGATACTTTGCAGCAGATGTCAGTAGAAAGCCCTGCTCTGTCTGAAGCTCTGTCACTCAGTTTTGACTAAATCTGGGTTTTATTTTAACACAATCTGACTAGAAAGAACTGATTTACAGTAGTTGGAATTACACCAGGTGAGATGATTTGCTCACACGTCTCTCACATTTAAAATTACAAATGTTAGAGACGTGCTGGCTCACAGTTTTTCACTTCATCACTCTCACCTCTCACCGGGACCATGAACGCTTGTATTGATCTCAGGCTCCTGTCTGTTTCTTTTTAAATCCATTTTGTATTTTTTCTTGAGTTTTCTGTGGAAGCTCTACAGACTTTTAAAACATCCTAATAATAACTTAAACAACATTTGTGTTACCTCTTTGATACCTTAATTTAGTATTTAGTGTGGACACTGAACTTAGTTGCAACAGCGTAAACTCGGACTTTATTTACTCTGCATAATTATCCAAGTGCTCCGAGAATGAACGTCTTTTTACAGGCCTCACTGTTGTTTTTATTGCTCTTGTACTATAACAAAATTGAGTAGCTTTAGTCTTTTTCTTCACACCATGTGGTATCGGACTGATATCGGTATCAGCAAGTACACTAAGGCCAAGCATTTTATCAGACTCCAAAAAAATGGTATCGGAACAACACTAATATTTAGATCTGGGGGTACTCAGAAATCCAAGGAAGTACAAACACATTCATATACTGTATAAAGAAAACTGTACAGATTTAGCTACTACTGGCTAAACATGGATGCGTGTAGATGCAAACCTTTATTTTCAGTTGCACAACATAACTCATTTCCACCTAGACTATTGCAAAGAAGCTGCTCTGGAGTTTCAAACAAATCCACAACACAACTCCAAGATTGTATTAAAATAGATCTTCTCAACTGAGCAGTCAGAATAGATAGAGAGATTTCCTGTTTAATGTTTGTACTTGTTTACTTTCTGTCACCTTCCAGATTTGGGGCAGATAAACTCAAAACACAAAGTTTGAATACAAAGAAAGTTTATTGCTTTGTTGAGTTTGTTCTGCAGTTAATAAAAGTGAGTAGGAGCCTGTAAACTAGCCTCCCGTCATCCAGTGGTAAAAGTTGTCTCTGAGCCCAAGAGGCTACAAATGCTCATTTTCTTCTTGGTGGTCACTGAGAGAGACCAGGCGGACTGCAGGCTCCAGTGTACACGGGGTTACAGTGGGACATTTTGCAAACGACGCACCCTCCTCTTCATCGTCAGAAGAAATAGTGCGTTTATAAGCCACTTTCCTTGTGCTCTGCTGTTTAGAGACAGGACTCTCCTCAGTGGGATAAGCACACTTACGAGCCCGGGCTAAAGGAGCTGCACTGGTCTGAAAAAGTCCAACAATTCAAATGATGTGCAAGTTGAATTGAAATTGAAATTGCAAATCATTTGAATATATTTTTACATTTTTTACCTTAGAGGCATGAGCTCCGTGATTCTGTGGAGCACACTGCGAGGCCTCATTTAATGATGCTGTGCCCCTGAAATGTGTGGAGACATGTTTCATCGGGACACTCACCTTTGTAGATGAAGCACGAGGCTCCTGGGCAGGTTTCCAGAACACTGGCGCCGCAGTGGTCTTTATCTATGAAAAAAAAGGTAGGGAAAAGTGTTATTCTTATAGACACAACTTTACAAGCCATCAAGAGAAACAGCAGTGTATCTTGAGGGGGCCAATGTCTTCATAAAACAGGACCGCCTTCTTAGGGGGAGGTTGGACTCTCGACTTGATTTTGTGGCACACTTCAGCCAAACTCTCTGCAGTGAGCTCCACTGGAGTCTTGACCAGCACAGAGCAGGCGGGTTTTGGCCGAGGAGCCACAGGGACGTGGGGCTTCATATACTCTTGAAGCTCAAACATTTTCCAACTCTATCTCATTAGAGGAGCAGTGAAAGGCTTTTTTGCTTTGCTATTGTTACCTGACACAGTCTATGCCTTTATGCCTTTTACAATGAGAACTGAAGTTGCTGGTAATCACAAGTGTTCAGTGTGAATCGTACCACAAATGTGAGCTAATACTTTTATTTTAAATAAATGTTAACACAAAACTGTATTTGTAAATAAAGGAATTATTTATTTAGGTTTATTCTAATTGGTATTTTCTTCCCTTTAAGATCTAATATACTAATACGAAGAGTCTAAGCTTTATATCAAAGTATAACATGTCAGCGTGGACGATCGGCACATATCATAGACATATAAATGGACATAGCTAACGTGCTAGCCGCTGCTGTGAGCCTCGTCATTTTGGTCTTAAAATGTTCATATTAACCTACATGATCTACATGATCCTGGTGGAGGTTTTTTTGTTGTTGTTGTTTTTGCTGTTTTGTCCATCAAAAAATAATTTTCATAATATCCAGCCTGGCTCCAAATTTGTTCCTGTAACCGAGCTTCATTTGAGTGGTGCTGAGTGCTATCAGTGACATCACACTCGCTCAGTCCACTTTTTTGTACAGTTTATCGTTCAGGTCTTAATATAGACTGGCTTCACTCAAGCACAATGAATTAGATGTCTAAGTTTTCAAAAGCGAGCAATTTATAGAACGCAAAATACATAGATAAACGTAGGTAAAACATATTCCTTCACTTAACAACAAGTTGGTGTTACATTCATATTTAGATCCTTTCTTTAAAGTAATTTTGAATTCATTGACAAGGCCTTTCAGAGTGGTACAAACTAACAAAAGACCTGTCAGTTTTAAAGTCTCAGCTCTGACAGGTGAAGTGAATAACAGCTTATCTCTCCATCAGGCAGCTCTTAATGGGGTGTATTTTTAAGTGAACATTTTGTCTTCAGATTTGACATGTTTGAACCAGGAAAAAGAAGTGCAAATGAGTTAAAACACGGGTTAAATTGTGATGGCGAGACTGGGTCAGAGCATCTCTAAAAATGTACTTCTGTAAAATTGATTGGTGGCAAAAGTTATCCAAGGGTTCAAGAGTGGTCAACAGAACAGGTGGACAAGTAGATAATTAATACTAAATCTTTATACTAATTGGAGACAGTTTATGAATGATCTTTTGGGTGATTTTTTTTTCAGCAGTACTAGGCAACAGCTACATTATAAGACCATCACCAGTAAAAATGCAATTTTTCTCTTATTTTGTGATCAAAGTGTGTTGTTTTTCTTTGAGATTTTTTTTTCCTCATTATTGAAATTGAGACTGACCATTAAAGTAAAGAGCACTACAAAACTCTTCTCTGTGGTTTGAGCGATTTTGACGAGATTTACTCTGGAACCTTTCTGGTAAAGGGTCTGCACCCGCTGGTTTCCATGGAGATGTTACTGCTGTACCTGCAATGTTACTGTTATTATGGCTGTAAACCAATAAAACTACGTAGTACAAAATATATTAAGATATGATTTCTTAGTGGATAATCCTCTATGCAAATATTGACCTGTATCTAGCGGCAGTAGCTCAGTTGGTGGAGCGTTTGATCCGAAGGTTGGCGTTCGAATCCCACTCTTGACATAAAAAAAAAACATCAATGGTTGAGCGGTCAGATCCACTGACCCACAGGTTGGCAGTGAGATTTTTACTCCCACAGATGAATGCTGGTGTTGTGTTCTTGGGCAAGACACTTAACCCATCTCGCCCCTAGTGTCTGGTTACACTGGTGTGTGAATGTATGTGTGAGTGTGAGTGGGTGAATGATTTCTTATTGTAAAGCGCTTTGAGTGCCTTGAAGGTGGAAAAGCACTATATAAAACTGTGACAGTTTAACATTTATCTTGGCCTGGTGGCATCAATTGCTTTTTTTCATTGAGATAGATAGGTTTAATGTAGCCAGGTTGGCGCCACTTAGTGCCTGCGCTCAATTTCATTTCTCTCCAGCAACTTGGTCAGGAATCTGAATACACTAGACGATCTGCAAGAACCCCGGAAGTTATAGACTGGCCAATCAGCGAAGAGCCGTGAAGCCATGATGTCAAATTCAAAGCGTCTGTCTGGGTCCCTTTTGTGGTGCAGTACAACAGTAAACAAAGCGGTCGAGATGGATGTAGACGAAGCCATACATTCTGTGTAGGCAACAATTCCCGAGATCAAGGATTTAAAGCCGGAACAAAGAGAATGTTTGGTGAATTTTATCAAGGGGAAAGACGTTATTGCCCTTCTTCCTACAGGATTTGGTGCATTACATACTGGCAGCGATTGATAAAATTAAGTACCTGTCGAGCGAACAAACCTTAAAGCTGCGAGGTGAATGAGGCTAAGGTTTGATGCCAAATAGTGAAACATTCTAAGAAAAGCAATAAAATGTAAGACCACATTTTTAATACCAAAATGACAAGCCTGACTGCAGCAGTTAAAGAGAGAGAGGTGTCATTTTTCCAATGTAAAGTAAACTGGAGTTGATGGAGCTGGAAGCGCCCCCATGATCCCTTCCTGTTTAGAACGCGGCAGTCATTTATACCAGGAGACTCACACCTGTAGTTGGAAGCTACCAAAAGCTCTCCACCCCCTTCCAAGTGCTTGCCAAAGGATTTCTGAATTACACGCATTGTGCTGAATAAGTAAAATTTGATTGATTAAATGCCTTTTGCCATTGTACATATATCATTTTGATGCCTAACTTTGTACAATAATAAATAGATAATGGTTTGGAGGTAACTGTACCTCATCTAAGGCTCTTTTACTCAATTTCTTGTGGCTGCTAAAACTAGTAGCTCTCTGGCATTTTTGTTTAGTAGAAGTAGCTCACCAGAGGAAAAAGACTGGAGACCCTTCTATGATTGTAGCCTCATGACTGACTGCTGCTGTGATAACTCAGGACTTTCCCAAACACTTTTCCATGTCATCGTAATTACATTTAACACTACTCCAGAAACTTTTAGAATTGATTATGACATAATTTATGGATCTTCAATTTGTATTAACCCACTGAATCACCATTTAACACCAGCAGGTAAAGAGATGTCACAGTGGAGAACATGGGACCAGCGTTCAGCCTGACATTTCCATCAAAGGGCGTGGGGTTTACGGCGTTATAATTGTGCCGTGCCCTCTATTACCGCACGGCCAATGATGGACGCTATATCTACATTGATTTACATGGACGGGGCTCCTCTCCTCCCTCGTCATAACAAGAGAATAGACTCACTCAGGGTTTGTGATGAATAATGCAGAGACAGGCAGACATCCTCCCATCAGCCCATATGAGCTCAGACAGGCGCAGCAGGCAGCACACACATTGGATTTACACTTTGGGAGAATAGGTCGTCTTCCTTTGAACAGGTTAATGACTGTCAGTGGGGCGTAATTGTGTGTCCTTATTGGGGAAGTCAAAGTAGAATTATAGATTTTTCTTTTCTTTTCAAGTGAATTTTTATGAGTGCTATTCTTTCAAATTGCTTTCATCGGAAAACAGGTTGTCCGCAGACCTCTATAATTGACTATATCGTTCAGAATTAAGGTGCACTGTGGAACATTTCCAGGGGAGATTTTACTGCTTTGCCTAGATCGTTCCACAATAGAGTATTTAATTGTTCACAAATAAATTGACTTTAAAATTACTTTCTTACTCTGATTTATATTATATCTCTAATTATATAATATTGTTTACTTTTCGTATGATGCACACTGCAAAAAAACAAACAGCACATCTTTATAAGAAAGGGTCAAATGGGTAAAATAAGAAGTTGCTTATGTTTTATTAATTCTTTCCAGATACACAGAGTCTGGGCAGGTCCAAAATAAGTGAGAGGCCATTTTTCAGTTCGCAAAATGTACAGTTTGTGTCCATTGCCCTTCTAAGATTGCCCTTTTACATAACAACTATGATGTAGACGTTTGTAGCAGATTTCCCTTTACTTGTTGGTGATGAGATATTGTCCATACATTTTTCCATGGAATATGGACAATAGAGACCGGCTGCTAATAGCGAGGTGCACTTGTGGTGATAGTTGCTCTTTTTCCGCTGCGACTCATTATAAGTCAAGTTTAATTGAAGATGAAGCCAAGTAAGTTCCTTTTGAAAAGTTTTTCAAAGTTTGGTGCACAGCGTCTTCACTCACACCTGCTCAAGCCGACATCTTCAGGTGAGACCCTTTATTAAACTAAAATGGCAGATATTGGTTCTGACATGTCCCCACCGTCCCTATGCAAAACTACGCCCTTGGCCCGTGTTTCTTGCTTGTCTTTTTGGAGATAGATAAGTTTAATGTCATACTGTGGAATATTACAAACAAAGCAATAATCCCCACATGGAGAAAAGCAGGTGGTGGGCCTATAGTGCAACTTTAAATCTGATTTCACATACAGGTGTACATGTAAATTTTCTGGTGGTTTCTGGTGATACGACAGGCTTCTCTCCATCTACAGAGCATTAATCTTATCTATCTCCATGGAGACAAGCAGATGGCCAAGTTACAGGTCAAATCTGTGGAGAGGTTTAATATCATACTGCAAAATTCCAGTAATAGCAAAACCATGTGAAGTGGAGCAGGTGTCCTACTTCTATTCCCACCAGAAAACGTACCTATAAGGGCATAATCTTTTTCATTTCATTACTAGAAGTAAAAAGTTCATATAAAACTTTCATGAATGTTTATGTAATACCAACAGATTGGACTCTCAGCTTGTGGTCAAAGTAAAATTTGTGGTAAAAGTAAGTAATTTAGGGGTGTATATAATAGTTATTTTTGGTATTTTCAACGTGATTCTTGATGCTCTGAAACTGAGCTTTGAAATGATAATGTGAAAGTATGTGATGTGCTTTCCAAACCCTCTCCTGTCAGCTCTGGGCTTTTTTCCATGCAGCTTTCAGTGTAGGGCCCTGTGTCTTTGATAGGATTAACATGGAGGTTTAATTAAATAAATGTTACACAGACTATTAGGTGATTGTTTGTGGCTGTGAGCGCTGTTGCTTCAAGTGTCAGTGCATTTGAAGAGACACTTTGTGAACCTTCTCACGTGTTCAGTGGAGCAGGGCAGGAGTCTCAGTGGAGTCTATTAAGTGACATTTTTAGGGTTACACAAGTTTCATGAATGGACAGCTATTTTTTATGACAAGTTTCCTTAAAAACATAAGCTTTGTGGATACTGTTGATTTTTTTTTTTTTTTTTTTTTACATTTTGGTCATTGTAAAATACATCAACTATAAACACTCTAGTCCAGGAGTCACCAGACTTTTTTCTGTGGGGGCCACATTATCACTCCTGACTGTGATGGGGTGTATAACAGAATAGTATGACGATGATGACGCAGATTATATTCTTTGAAAACCGCCATACTTTCTTTACATATCAGACAAACTGCACTGTCCTCACACTGAACAAAGAAATAATCGGTCATCCACTGTTCTTTGAAAACATGGCACTCTCTGTCAAGTTTTTGTGCTCTAACGGTAGTCATTTTGCTGTCCTTAACTGCACTACAGAACTCTGTGTGCGCTGACTGTCACTGTTTGATCTCGAGCTTGTCAGGTGACGAAAATTCTGCAAACAAATGTAAATACATAGTATAATCATTTAAATATAAATGATTTAAATATAAATATAAATACTTCATATAAATATCATATTTAATTAAAACTCAACAAAATACAAGATGCATATATGTAATTATTTGCCAAAAAGTAATTTAAAAAAGTAGGCCATGAACTTTTGAGGATTGCCTCATAGGGCCAGTTCAAGTGGTGGAGGGCAGAGGGGCTGGGGGGTCAGTCAAAGGGCCGTGGAGGGCCAGCGTTGGCCCGCAGGCCTTAGTTTCATGACCCCTGCTTTAGTCAATCAGTCCATCAAATTTAAAAGTGCTTTGCAATAGCACTATACAAGTCTTTTACTGATGATACAAGAGAACGATTACTGTGCGTCTCCGAAGCTCATGTCATGAAGTTTTCAAGTTAACAGCTTTTTTTTAGCTTTTGTTTAGCAGTGATTGGCAATTCTAGAGCTGAAATTATCCAAATAATTCTTGTGAAAGTGTATGGAGTTGAGAAGCAATCCCTGTATTACCACATGACATGACAAGGTCGAACAAAGTCTGCCAACTATTTGGATCGTTGCCATATTAAATCTTTTAAATGGGTATTTATTAATACTTAATTTGGAAAAAGTGCTCAAAATGTTGCACATAAAAGTAAGTTGAAACCCTTTAGTAGATTTCATAATAGTTAAGCGTGCAGTTTGCAAAAGAACTTCAAATGGGACAGGTTTGTTTTTCTGATTATAAGCCAGCCTTTGCAGTCATATAAATTCAGCATGCATCTGAAAATCCCAGTGGCATTCTCGCATCCGCTGCCTGTCTGAATATCGGTGCAGTCTTGGCTCTGGCCGTGGGGAGGAGGTGACTTTCACTGTTTACACCGCTGGCCGAATGGGAGCTGTCTATCCCCGAAAGAGCCCTATGAGTTTGCTCTACGTCTGAGTGGGGAAAATAACTAGCGTCTTCATTTACACGCTGCCTGGTGCATCATTATTAGCACTAAGTGATTGTGACAAAAATTAAATTGGCACTCTCACCCTTTACACAGCAGTCGGATGTTGTTTTTCACTTTTAAATTGATCTCAAGTGGGTTTTAATGGGTTATTTTAAGGCATTATAATGTGTTAACATGCTTGGATTTGATGAGAACCGTAGCTCAGATGGAGGGTGTAAGAGCAATATAACAATAGGTTGAATCTACCAATGTTGCGTTATCATTGTCATTATAAATAAAATAAATAAATTAACTATACAGTCATGTTAGTGATCAAAAATTTCACTGTCAAATTCTAACCAACACACTCAAGTTGAGTCAAATATCTACTGATTAGATCTGGGATTGTACTACCAACCATACAAGCTCACCCCGTTCAGTGACAATGCTTATTCTTCAAGGCTCAGTTGTTATTAAAAATAAAACATGCTTGAAATTTGACACAAATCATACCTAGAATTCCAGAGGTGGGGACTTGCAAGTCTTGAATTGGACTCGAGTCAGACTTGAGTCAGTATTTTTAGGACTTGAGACTTGACTTGATAAAATGGACTAAGACTTGGGACTCGGCTTGGACTTGAGGCCTGTGACTTGAGAATACTTGAGGAGCACTTTTAAATGTAATTCTATACTGTAATGATTCACTCTAAGATCTTGTCAAGACATTTAAAAAGGAAAAAAAAATGCATTTCTACAACTCCTATATACTCTATAAATACTCATATATGAATATACTATAACTTTATAAGTATTTTAATAAGTAGTTTATCTTAAAAAGTCATATAAATTGCAAAAATCTAAGCTATATTTGGTACTTTGGTTTAAAGACTTGAAATGACTTGAAGCTCAGAGCAGATGACTTGGACTTGATTTGGACTTATAATCCAATGACTCGAGACTCAATTTAGACTTGCCTGTATTTGATTTGGGACTTGACTCGGACTTGAGGCTAAAGACTTGAGACTTACTTGAGACTTGCAAAACAAGGACTTGGTCCCACCTCTGTAGAATTCTGACCTACTTTGAGACGATAAATATACTTATATTTTTGTTGGGTTTTCAGACATTTTAAATGTTTTTGTTTGTTTGTTTATTCTGTAAAGGAACGATCAGTTTGATGATAAATAGCAGACACATCATTAGAATACTTTCAATACAATAACACGTCATTGTAGACACCGCAGACAATTGACAGTTAAAATATTGAGTGATATATAAAGTTTTTAAGTTTTTTAAAGTAGGATTTGAATGTGGTAAAGGAAACCACTGGATAAAATATTTGCTGTCAGAAGTTAACCTCTACAGGAATTATACACATTTAATAATTTTGTAGTAATTAGTAACATTTTGTGAGAACTGATGAGACAACTGGTTTTATCATGATGAAGGGGCAACAAATGCCTTTATCATTCAAGACAGAATTCAATTAATATCTTACTTTGATTGTCGCATTAATTATGATCATAAAAGTGAAAAATTGCATAGCACACTCAGATGGCCGATGTCCAAAAGCCTTCATCAGATATTTTTCTTGCTTTGGCCCACAGTGGACATCAGCCATCTGAGTGTGCTATGTGTTTTTTCACTTTTATCTCCCTTTTATCTCATTTGCATTAATTATAATCCCCATTACAAGTGAAATTCATCCTTTGTACAAAACCACCTCTACAGTCTGTACGAGATGCACAGGTGGAAAGGAAAGGGCATAGTCTGGCTCAGGTGCTTTCTTTACTGGTGCATGTAGGACCTGTCTCTTCCTGTTGTCACTGAGGCTTTGAGTGGAAGGTCAGAGGAGGTGAGCCCACGTGTCAGGCGCCAAGGCACATGGAGGAGGAGGAGGTGGAGGAGGGGGAAGCCGGTTGCCACGGTAATTGTCTTGTTTGTGAATGTTGGGTGATGTGAAGGAGCTCAACAATGCGCCTCATCACAGCACCGATAATAAGTAATTGAACTAAGCCTTCATTAGGCCTGGTTCAGGTGAGAGGGTCAGAGAAAACAGGTTGTGCTCACGTTGATAATGTCATGATTTCAGATGGAAGGCTTGGCCCATAAAACTCCATGGATGATTCACTGTTTTTGAAAGAAATGTCACAACAAAAATCCATGGATGTTGTTTTGTTTTGCTCCGTCTGTCAACCGCAAGGCAGATGTGGCTATACAGAAGGAGATACCACCACCAAGTGTAGAATAATTCAATGATGATTGTAGTACATCCGTGAGAGCCGTGAGAGGTGTGTCAAGTGTGATAGGGCTATATAAAGGCGCTGTTGTCATTAAAAATAAAACAGGCCTGAAATTGGACACTTTACTGGCAAATCATGCCTAGAATTCTGACCTACTTTTAGTAAATAATGATAAATAAACACACACTACTGGTCAAAACTTTCAGAACACCACACTTTTTCCATTTTTTTACTGTTTACTGTTGACCAAAATGTATTTTAACCTTTTGATTCATGAAAGTAGCCTCCTTTGGCAGATATAACAGCTGAACGCACTCGTGGCTCGTTCTTTTTACAATAGAAATCAAATATTCTTCAGAAAGTTCTTCACAAGTTTTTTGTAGAAGTTCCCATAAATGTGTGGCACTTGTAGGTTGTTTGGCTTTCACTCTTCTGTCCAGTTCATCCCAAACCAGCTCAATGGGGTTTAAGTCTGGAGACTGTGCTGGACGCTCCGTGTTTTCAAGCTTTACCATCTTGTGTTTTTTTCCTGAGGTAGTTTTGGCAGAGCTTGGACTTGTGCTTTGTTATCTTTTATCTTTTTTAAACTCTGGCTGCTCAGTTCTTACCTTTATACCATTTCAAGCTCTTCATTGGACTTGCATGACTTGAACTGCAATAAATAATTGGAAAAATGTGGGCGTTCTAAAACATTTGACTGGTATTGTATATTTTTGTTGGGTTTTCAGACATTTTAATTTTATTTTTGTTTGTTTGTTTGTTCTGTAAAGGAAGATTTAACCTCCCAAAGGAAACAATTTTCATGACTGACAGTGACCAGTAGGAGATATAGAGCTATAAAAATACAGTTAGAAAATGTATATGTAGCCAAATGTATTAATTTGAATAAAGTGATTCACACGTTCCTCTATGTCAGCTCTCAGTATGGTGTGATATGGGAACTCCTTGTAAAACAGGTGTCTCTTGTAGCTACCATAAGGAGCACTGTGCAAAGAGGAACCCAGGACAGATCCCAGCCCAGAGCCGCTCAGAGCCAACATATGGCGCCAAACGACCACCCAGGCACTGCCCATCTGCACTAGGGCGCGCCGCACTGCTGTCGTGTTAAAGGCGCTGAACCTCTTTTTTACTTTATTAAAAATATGAAAAAGAACCAGTTCATTTTAAACAATTTGCAGTTTTCCAACATTATTCCTCACTTGCCTTATGCATTCTGATCATCCATACTATTCACCCCAAATGTGTAAGCACTGTTCACTACTAAAGAGAGACAGCTGACTTATTTTGATGTCAAGAGCTACTTATGCAATGTAGCTCTACGGGGGAAAGACAAATTTTGCTTAAATACATGGAAAATCAGTTATAGGGCTTTTAATTCTGCGGCAGACTTGGAGAAATTGTACAAACATTTTTATTTATCACCTGTGTGTTTTATTAAGTTGGAGTTTAAAGCAGTTCACAGAGTCTTTCATAGCTGTGCTGATGGTAGAAAGATGTCAAGGCGAGATGTCCTGATCTATTGAAGTCTGTCTGAGATTAATTAACAAATAATAAATCAGGTAGTATCAAGTAATGTGATGTGCAATGTCAAATATGTTATGTATATGCAGGTCCCACCGGGTTACACTATCTACTGTCTATCTAAATGTGGATTACAAGTTTTTGTAAAGTCAAGATGAGTATAGTTTACATGCAACACGACATTACACAGACAGACATCACTTTAGACAAACATACATACAAACAATCAAACACTATTTAAAACATTGTTATTAGGTATATGATTTACATGATATAGCGCCATCAAAGCAGAATCCCGTTTGTTAAGCGACAGGTTCAGAAGATGAGCAGGCTGAGCTGGCACTTTCTTGTTTGACTGAGTTTACAGCAACATCACATCTTGGTCTCTTTGCAGTGGAAGGTGTTTCTTGGCGAGCAGCTGGTGCCTTTCGCTTTGGTGATGACTTTTTAAATTCATAACCAAAGTTGAGCATAGGCCAAATCTTACTGTTTTTGTCCTTCCTGTGTATCAATACTGCATACTTTCACTATTTTTCAATTCTGTTAGGAAGGGAAACAGTTTGAACGGAGGTTTGCAGTTACACAGATGTGATTCCCTTTTGCAGCTATGGAGTTTGCAAACTTCCAAATCCTTTTCACGAGCCGTTTTCTGCTGTTAGGACATCCAATAACCACACAATTACAATGTCCAAATCCCATAACTAAAATATGACAATATCAGAACCAGAAACAAAAGCGATATGGTTCAAAAGACTTGAAAAGATCGGCTTTGACAATAGACGCATCCCACTGGGAAATCAAACATGGCCATTTGATGCTCACTTTTTCGGAGGACTCTTCCCCGTATGCATTGCAAAATGACCAGAAGTCTGAAATTGGGGATCTATACATTATTGCACACTCCACTCATTGCACAGTTCCCATTATTGCACACTCCATTCATTGCACACTTCCCAAGTTCCCATTATTGCACAGTCCAACATATTCCACCGTGGCCTGGACAAAATAAGGCTCCATGCTTTATTCAACTTATTCAAACTCTCAGTACATCATAATTGGATGCAAACCTGGTGATGTGTTTTGCTCAAGGACATAACAGCAGTAGGCCATTGAATAAAACTGGGATCAAACCTGCAACCAGAACCTTTGAATTAGTGGGTGAACCCTTTGATCCATTTCCACCTCTCCAGAGTGTCTGTGTGGATATAAGTCATCTCTCTTACAGCACTCATAGACTCCATACTGTTGAGTTGCCTTTAAAGAGTGCCTTCTCTGACACTGACTGTCTTTGCCGCTTAAATGGGACTCCTGTAATCCCATTGACACACTGTGGGAGCTAAGCCTCAAAGGACTGAGCAGAGGACCTCAGGGCTTACATTCTGCTCCAGTGTCAAACGTCATCCAAATTACTGTGCAATTCTCTAGCCCCTGAGTAGCACCAAGGACACATTTAGTGCGATCATTGTTCAAAATTGGTTGTGGTGAACTGTTTCTATGATCATCATCTTTTTCAAATCAAAATTGGGAGTAAACTGGGACAAATCCTTGAACTAAACCTGGATTAGATCTTGACAAAGCCAGAACAGAATCAAACTAAATCAACAGCAACACTAATGGGATCAAACCAGGACTAAATCTGTGTCTAAGTTTCCCTTTTTTTTTTATCAGTTTCCTTGGTCAACTCGTCTCACAAGCTTTATTAATATGAACTTACCTTGGGCAGCCTGTCTCTTAACTGACTGGCCTAGCGTGCCTGATAGTTGTCCCGGGTTGGTCCTGGTTTGAGTCCAGTTTAGTCTAGGTGAGTTGTATGTTGAATTGTACCCTTTATGAAACTAAGTTAGTTAATCTACTGCATATATGTATAAATTAATTTCATTATATACCTCTGGTGAGTAGGAGTGACTGCCACAACTATTTCAGGATTTTATCTTACATAGACCTTCCTAAAAGTGATTCTGAATGATTTTTGAACCAGTTCTGTAGCCTACAAATTATGTTCATGGCAAGCAGGTAAGGAAGTAATTATTATTTCTTTACAAATCCACATATAGACACTATAGGACATGGTGAACAAGAAAAAAATACTTAAAATATGATTTCATAGTAAACTTCTGTGAGCAAATGAGGATTATATTGATATTACATACAAAAAAAATGTATGCCACTTCAGGAAGATCAGTAAAATGACATTAAAAAAGCCCGACATTTGGTCTCACTCCATTCACATTTCATTTTATTATGATATAAAATGCTAATTTTTAAACTTAGTACATCACACTGTGTGACACAGCAGGCCAGCGAGAATGTCCTCCATCTCCCGGGCACAGCAGAATGGGACGCTTGTACTGAGACTTTCAAGCCAGTATTCTAAATCCCAGTTTAGTCCTGATGTAGTCCAAGTTTAGATCTGATGGATTTTGACTACTATGATTAAAAAGAAAATAGAGAATGGTCTATAGTTCTGATATTTAGACCATTCTGCTGTCGGACTTCTTTCACCTACGCTTATTTTTCGCACTCTACTGTTGACCAATTTTCTCTTTTTTCTATATTATTAGACCTACATTTGAAATATGATATGGTTTAGTTGTGCTCATCAGTGAAAGCTAAAGGACCTGGTCTTGGTCCAGTTGTGTACATGTGCATATGAGCAGCTCTTGACTGCAGAGGCTGGCAGCTCATTGGACAGGACTGCGGGGTCTTTGTCCTCCACAGATGGGGGTATAATTGTTCTTTGTTCAAACCTCTGCATCTCTTTGAAGTCTCTCATTCAATTTACATCCTTACAGATTCTCCCTCCCCTTTCGCTTCTCTATGGCATCCACCCGCGCTATTGGTGTCAAACCCCTGCGTAGTAATTACAGGGCAGCGTATAGAGATATAAGGGGAAGAGGCTACTTACACTGATCATGAAGACTTACTGAAACTTTGGAGACCTACACTTTCTCAACGTTAGATTAAATTAATGATTTATACAGTGAAGGGCAAGAAAAATAGTCAGCAATAATTCAACCAAGTATAATTATTCAGCTTCCTCCCACTATCACTGTCACATTGATCTTTTGCACACTGAAGAAAATGAATATTCTGAAAAAAAAAGACTTGAATTCCGGTCATCTTCATTTGAGTTGTTTCGAATTAGCTAAAAGCAATTCAGCAACAAATTTTTACAAGAAGGGCGTGCATCTGTTTGTCTCCAGGGAGATAGCGTTGTTTTTCCTGAAATGTTTCATAGTAAAGCATTAAACATCTTCTGCTATGGAGTCAAGCAGCAAGTTAGAGTTAGAGTTAGAGTAAATCTGTGCAGCAACCTCCTTGATAATAAAAGACATGAATAAATAAAAGATACATTTATGCTATACTGTGGAACATTCCAGGAAAAGTAAACACATCTCCATGGAAACCAGTAAGCAATGGACAGTCCACAAGAAAAGTTACATAGTGCACCTTTCATTACTTGATGGCATTATTTAGGTCCCGCTTACATGTACACGAGTATTTTTAAAAACCCTTTGTTTGTACTCATCTTTTACACGCAAACAGTGAATTCGCCTCTGAAAACGACTCTTTCTAAAAAATCCAGCTAAAGTGGAGATTCTGGAAAACGACGGCTTTGCTTTTGTGTGTAAAGTGAGATAAACAGAGTTTTAGGAGCAGACACGCCAAAACCTTTTGCTCTGATGATGATCATGGAGCATCAGAGCAGCAGTCACATTTCTTCTTGTGCAAACACTTTTCATGTGTTTGCATTCGCACACACAGCTGATGTAGCATTTCAATGACCAGAGACGAATGAGCTCAGAGGTCAGCAATTTTGCCACTTCTTTAACATATCAGTGGAGAGGCAACCCCACTCAGTATTTTTGAGTAATACTTACAACTCAAAATGAAATATGAAATGAAATAAATGCTACAGGTTTGAATCTAATACAGGTGCTGCCCAGAGGCTTGGCGTAGTTATGACGGTGCTCCATGGCGTATTTATATGGGCTGATGTAAACGAAAACTTTTTTGAAAACGATGCTATGTGCACGATGTCATTTTGGAAAACGGAGGGAGGGAACTATTCGTTTCTCAGCATACCTGGCTATTTTACTTGTTTTAAAACATTTGACATATTTTAATACACTGCTTGAAATTCATAAGCAATGGAAGAAAATTGCACAAACTCTATTGTGCATTGAATGTTTTTTAATTATTATTTTTTCATGTTGAATTGTCTTGGAAGCAATTGGAAATATTATAAAAGTTCATTGTTAAAAGTTAATATTCTATACCATATTACATGCAGTTAAAGCTAATCTAGTCAAAACTATTCGGATCCAGTTTAATCCTCTGAATACAAGGCTAGAACAAGGATTTTTTACAGTGCTCCAGCAACAGTGGTCATAGTTGGTTAATGCAAAAAAACAAATGAAATGTTGATTTATTTTATGTATTATTCAAGTGTGCCTGTGTGTATTGAATAACTGAGCTAACCCAGATACTAGTAATGAAGCCCACTTAAGTTAGTCTAAGATATTATGTGGCGTTTGAGACTCTGTTGCTTCTCAGTGCCAAACCTCCCCAAGGAGAGGCCTGTTTATGCATGAAAAGCACTGGCAGCTCACTCAGAGTCTGAGCGAGGCAGAGAGACAGGGAGCTGCCTCCAAGAAAACACATTTGTTCTATTTTGTTGTTGTATGTGCAGAAAAAAACAATACAGAAAAGCTACAGAAAAACAACATCTTTTAAAGGTGCTTTATGTAACTTTTCTTATGGAGGGTTTTTATTATTACTTTGATAGGAATGTTGTCACAGAATAGCATAAAACTGATATAACGAGCTGTTTTGTTTGTTTTTTTTAATTACAGGCATTTTTTTTTTTTAAATAGCCACAACGATACCTGCATTGTTACTGTAAGCTGAGTCATCTCTCCAGAGATCTGACCTATAATTTATTTGGCATAATGGGATCACCTGTTTGTCTCCATTGACAAAGTTATGTTTTACAAAGATTAGATTGTCTGTAAGATTGACAGACAAGCAGGTGGCTGACAGCCAGGCTGGCACCACCTAGTGCCTCCACTCAATTTCATTTCTCTCCAGCGACTTCGACGGTCATGAATAAGAATAAACTAGACGGTTTGCAACAACTCTAGAAGTTGTAGATGGCACTATGACCAATCAGCGAAGAGCTGTGAAGCCATAATGTCAAACTCAATCGCCTGTCTGGGTCCCTTTTGTGGAACAGCACAACAGTAAACAAAACGGTCAAGATGGACATAGACAAAGCCATACATTCTGTGTTGGCAACGATTCTCAAGATCGAGGATTTAAAGCCAGAACAAAGAGAATGTTTGGTGAATTTTATCAAGGGGAAAGATGTTATTGCCCTTCTTCCTACGGGATTTGGCGCATTACATAAGTCACGACCAAATAGCAGTGATTGGTTAAATGAAAAGAAGTATCCACCTACCGTCAAGCGAACGAATCCTAAAGCTGCGAGGTCAGACAGTTTTCATGAAGTAAAACCGGCTGATGAATCAGGCTAGGTGGCACGTATTCTCAGAAAAAAAGTTGCACAGTACACTTTAAATAGTTTAAATAGCATGATTTAATAAGTGTGTTTATCTATATTTGAGTAGTCAAGGGGAAATAAAGAGTTAGTATTTTAAACTTTAAATGAGAGATTCAAGCATTCAAATGTAGTTTAATTATAAAAACGTACACCAGAAAAGTGGAAACACATTTAAATTATGAATCATACATTTACAGAATAAAGCAGAAGAAAATGGATGGATTAAAAACCTACTGACGCGTTTAAATAATCTTTATACATTCAGTTTTATCTGTATATTTTATGCATATGTTTTGTAAAAGCGTATTGCGTTTATCCTCAATCACTTGTGCTTATCTTTATCTTCTTTAAACACTTTGAGTGGTTGTGTTTGGTATGAAATGTATAAATAAGAATATCTTGCCCTGACTTTTTGCACTTGAACTACAATAAAACAAAAACAAAAATAATCCTACTCTGTTGGCAGATGAAATTATATGCATTATATTACATTCTTAATCCAAACGTTGTCTTTTCCAATGAAGATGTCAGGGTCGTCTTAACCTGTTGCTTGCTTGTTGCCATGGGCTACCTGTTGCTAACCGCATGTTTTCTTTGTCGACTTTACTGTAGATAAAGAACGCGGCGGCCAATGTGCTGAGGGAGACGTGGCTCATCTACAAACACACCAAACTGATGAAGAAGATCGACCACTCCAGAGTCCGAAAGCATCAGCGCAAGTTCCTGCAGGCCATCCATCAGTGAGTGCATAATGAAACCTTAGAAATCTCCGTTCTGTCCACCCACGTCTCAGATCAATATGCATAATCACCGAGTCTCCACACAAGAGCGCACACATCGGGTTTACATGTCTTACTGGGAGCTTACATTGACTTACATTCATTTCCTGTATTCTGATCCTATCCGTAAAGGACCTGTATTACATTATTTTCTGATTTATGTTGTAATGAATGAATGTATGAATGAAACAAAACACAACTCAGGTATGTTTCTGGTGAAGTAGCACTATTCTAACATGTCTTAAAGCTCACAAGAATCAATTTTGCATAATGTAGGACCTTAAAAAGTGCTCTTCCTGATTTTTTAAAGCTCTTAAAAACAACTAGTTTGTTTTAAATTGTTTCTAGTGATGCAAAGTTATTCCTCATTTAATCCTTCCCGACCAATGGGGAATATGTTTTATATAACCACGCATAACTTTCCAACCAGAAAAGATAGAACCTTACTTTTTTCCTTTGAAAGATAAGACTTATGACATTATCCTACGTCACACGCAAGCTGCATGTTGACATCAGGAAACGAGTGTTTTCTGCCAAACACATGCACTCCATCCATTTTGATTGACCCAAACTTTGCCAAAGAGTGTAGTGAGTCAAGATTGTCGACTGCTCTGAGCGTCTATTCTTCTAACAATTGAAAAAGCTGCTTTAAGTGCAGTTATTTCTCAAACAAAGGGGAAATTACGCATCTTGGTCCCTTGTTATTTTTATTTAAGAGATTTATTTCACTCAAAATGTACAAATGCAAATGTAATAAACACCATGGAATTGCAGGAAGTGATGTGGCTCTGTGCCCTGGACCTGACACGAGCTGTTTCCACGGTTGGCACCAGTAAAGTAACAGGGCGCTTGTGCTTTATTTTAGTTTTGAGGCAATAAGGATGTTTTTAGTTTACTTACAGACTTGATATTTTTGCACTTTTGTAGCTAAGGCCCTAAATTAAGCACTTTTAATGTCCAGAAAGTATACGTGTTTGCTGTGCGTTTTGTATGAAAGAGTGTAAATTTTAATTTCCATTTTCTTTTTTTATTTGTATTTCTGGTCCTATAGCTTTTATTACAACATACAGATTGTGAAATAACATGAACAGAACAGAATAACAAAAAAAAAAAGAATGTATAACACTTATAAGTGGTAAAAGAGGGAGTTTTAACAGCAAAATTTAGAAAAAAAAAAATCCAGGCAAGGACAGATGTACTAAAAATGCCTTTAGATCTGGAAGGGTTAACTTTTGCATTCCGAGCATCCTAATTATTCACTCCAATTAGTTTTTCACAACTGTGGAGTTTTGCCATCACAGTAAAACTAACAACAACAATATCCTGATTATCGGATAATAAAGCGCTTTATCATTAGATGCAGACACATATAGGCACATATTTTGACCTCAAGAGCTCCTTGTACAATATATCTGTAATTAGGCAAGACAGATTTTGCTCAGATACATGGAAAATATAAATATGGGGCTTTAAATGTGCACTCTATAGCTTTTCTGGAGGAGGGTCAACCATCTGTCTACATGGAGACATTTCTAACTTATGCTAACTTTAGTATTTTGCAGTTGATATCAGGAAGCTTTTATAGCCTTTCATTTGACTAAAAATTAAGTGGTGCTTGAATTTGGATTGTCGCTTTGATCTTGAACAGGTCACGCCAAGCTTAAAAACATTTGAATAATGCATCTTGTTAAGCCGGAGTAAGAAGACCCTGTACTCTTTTAATTGTGGCATCCAGGCACATTCAGGGCCCTTTTCTTCAAAAACAGGAACAGGAAGTGGGAGCTATCACAATGAGGAAAAGGTCAATCATTAGCATATTGTCGAATGTATTGAGAGGCAGTTTATTTATAAAATTCAGCTCTTTGCCCTGCCAGCGTGCGTTCATGCATTATAGATGTTTTAAAATTAGATCTGTATCAGAGGATTATGGCTTTCGGGATGCCTGGTGTGCAATACAAAATGCCAAGTTTGGGACAATACTGGGATGCATGGAGCAGTAAACAGTTCGTGCTTCTGTCCCAAGAAGTATTTCATAACATGGTAACAAACCTAAAGGTGCACTAAGTAACTTTTCTGGTGGAAGGTCAGTCACCTGCGTGGAGATATTATTGCTTTACCTGGTATGTCACACAGTGTGGCATTAATCTCTTCCATTTATTGAATTACATGTATTGCTCACCATGAAAATCATGCATTTTTAGTCTGAAAGGGGCGTCTCTCCACAAATCTAACCTGTAACTTGGACTGGTGGCATCACCTTCTTGTCTTTTTAGAGATAAATGAGTTTAATTTTACACTGGTGAACATAAAAAATTTCAATGCACTGAATAATAAAAATAAGGGCTGTGATTGGTCATCTCTACCAACGCTCTACATATGTTTTGGGTATGCTGCATTCATTTTCATTTTGGGTGTAACAATATCCAAGTCTCATGATACAATATCATCACGGTATGAACCTCACGGTAAAATATGTATTATGTTATTTTGTGGGGGCTAACAAAACTGTTAATATGATACTTTTTCCTCTTAAAATGCCTTGACAAAACTTAATCCAAAGAACTAAGACTTAAAAGTGTTTAGAACTGTTATTTCTTCATGAAGTCTGCACTGAAATGGAGCAAAGGATCATGGTCTATGCTGTTCTCTCTGTCTTTTTTTTTTTTAGCTATTGCTGCACCATAACTCTTAATTTAAACAAAGAGACTTGTAATTCAATATATTGTGATGGTCCATGTTATTATTGTGAGAACTGTGACGATACGATATCACAATAGTTCAGTTATTGTTACATCCCTAATACACAAACACCATTTTTAAATCCTAGCCTCCTGGCGTTGTGGAGGTGAATTACTTCAAGGCGCATAGATCCATAAATCAAAAACGACGGCGACAAGGTGACGGCGGCAGTGTGCGTTGAGTCCATACAGAACTATAATTCGGCCTTAAGTTTCACAGTTAAACTTAATTTCACTGTCCACTTTTTATATGAATTCAAATAGCACAGTATTAAGAAGAGGAATATTAACTACTAACCTAAATACAGGATAGGATTTTTAACAACAGAGTTACAAATAACATATAACTTTGATAGTACAGAAGTAATCGTTTGAAATAAAAGTATTCATTTATTAGCCAAATTATCTTTACTTTAAGTTTTTCCATAATTAATCAGCCGTAAATGAACCAGAACTACTCAAATCTACATTTCCAATTCATTGTATGTATATATCCTGTATATATAGGTTAGATTCTTTACAGTGCAGGTAGGACGAATGAGGCAAGGTGACCGTTCCACATGCTGTTGTAGACCCGGGGGGATTAGCTCTCTGAACCGGTCACTCTGCTTTCTTTTTTTTTCTTTCTTTCTTTTTCAAATGTGTGCCTGTGCCTCTCATGTGTGTCTCTCTAAATGCAGACTACGCAGCGTGAAAATGGAGCAGCGCAAACTCAGCGATCAAGCCAACACACTAGTGGATCTATCAAAGGTAAAGAGTCGTGCCATCACGTGTCGCTGAAATGTACGGACAGGATGTGACACGCTTTGGTCCAGTGCCCAACTCCGATGTATCGTGGTTGTTTTGCCACGCCGACTGTCCGGCATTGTGTCTCCTAGCAACGGGAAGAAGTGATAAAACAGGGATGATTGTGAGAGATAGAGAGGGAGAGAGAAAGAGAGAGGGATGAGAGGCGGTAGGGAGAGAGCTGGAAGAGATTAGAGGGAAAGAGAGAGAATGGGGGGACAGAGAGTGTGAGAGAGAGGAGGAACAGTAGAGAAAAAGTGATAGAGAAGAGAGAAACAGGGAGGTAGGGACAGAGAGAGGATTGAGAGAAAGTAGAGAAATGGAAGAGGTAGGAGAGAGAGAATGGAATTAAAACAAATAGAGATGGAGAGAGAGAAAGAGAGGCAGTAGGGAGAGAGCTGGAAGAGAGGAGAAATAGAGGAGAGGGAATGAGAGAGAATGGGAGGGGCAGAGAGTGGGAGAGAGAGAGGAGGAGCAGTAGAGAAAGAGAGATAGAGGAGAGAGTAGAGAAATGGAAGAGGGAGGAGAGAGAGAGAGAATGGAAGCAAAGCAAATAGAGATGGAGAGAGAGGAGAGAGAGAAGCAGGGAGGAGAAAGAATAAGAGAAAAGCTAGGTGGAGAAGTGGAGGAAGAGTGGGAAGTAGAGAGAAGAGAGGGGCAGGAGAGATTGAGGAAGGCAGAGACAAGAGAGAAAGGAGGAGAGGGGTGTGAGAAAGAGACTCAGCGGTGAAAGAGGTGAGAGAGAGAAAGATAGAAGGATGGAGAAAGGAGAGAAAATGAGAAAGAGAAGGGAAGGTGAAGTAAAAGCGAGAGGGGAACGAGAGAGAGTCTTTGACTTTAGGCCCACATTTCTCCATCACAAACACTGAAGCAATGGACCTAATAGAGAGAATGAGAGGAGAGACAGAACAGGGAGGAGCGAGAGAGGTGTAAAAAAAAGAGAGAGTGAGTGAGATGGAGCTAAAAGAGAGGGAGGAGGAGAGAGAAAGAGAGGGAGGAAAGGGTGGGGAAGAATCATGCTTTTCTGTGGACACATGTGGGCGTTGTAGTGGGAATGGGAGCACACATGGTTTTTTATGTTTGAGAGGGACAAAAAAAACACAGGTGTCCTTTGTCTTTTCAGTCAGAGATGCCCTAAGCAACAAACATTTTGGTAGTGTTATTATCTCTTCTCAATGACTGGCTCTGAATTGGCCACTTGTGCGTTCACCATGGTTACGGAGGTCGGGACGTGCAATCTGTGCGTTTCATATTGTTAGGATGTCCACAAAGAGAATCCCTGCAGCCCCAGTGTCTTAGTCACCTTCCATCACACTCATGCTATGCCCTCTTGTGCTGTCTATTACCTAACCCCGACCCCCTCCCTCCCCCTCTACCGCCCCTCTCCCTCTCATCAGAATCACCACAGTAACAAACTCGGCTCGGCTCATTTATGGCTATGAAAAAGACAGTTTGCAGAGTCCACAGGTGGTCTGAAATGAGGAGCTGGGGTTATGGAAGTAGATAAGGAGTGGTCAAAGTGCAGCTAAGAGTTAAACAGGTGCAGGAAAACTATTTATACACTCAACTTGTAGCAACATTAAACGCCGTACTATACTCAAAGGAAAGAAAATCACAGAAGGTATTGAACACTATTGAATTGTGACACATTTACCGAACTATTCAGTACTGTTCTTTTTAAAGGCAATACAGTAAAGTGTATTTACCTTGTTGACATGTTTCGGCTGCTAGCTGCAAGCCGTCTTCAGAACTGTCACCAGTGTTGGTGGTGACGTGTCGTAGATCAGCTGTTGTTACATCCTGTAGGCGTGGTCAGCCTGATGGACCTGGCAGGTCACTCAGACTGACCACGTCTCCCGTCGCCCGATGTTTTCTGGAGGAGGGTGTCGCAGGTGTCAAAGAGGAGCAATCCCTCTCCCTCCATCACGGTTAATGCTGTCTGTGCATCGTTTCCTGGGTCAAATACAAGTACACAAATACACTTTACTTTATTGTCTTTAAAAATAACCCAAGAAGTTAAAGTACATAAGAAGATGAAATGAACATCTTTGGCTTATCAGTACTGCATTTAGTACAGTTGCATCCCTAGCATATAGTGACTCGTATACTTCTTATTTTAACATCATGTTGTTGATGATGAGACCACATAAATGACTCAAATATTATAAATCGATTTGATTTATTTAATTCTTGTTTGCAGTAAAAAAAAAAAAAGTATTTCAGCAAAATGTACAGCCTAAAAATCTGCAAAAGACATGAGCATTTCAAATTCATATTATACAATGTAACTGCTGTATAACAAACAGGTGGCGACTTCTCCATTCACTTACACTACCAGTCAAAAGTTTTAGAACATCCTAATTTTCCCAGTTATTTATTGCAATTCAAGTCGTGCAAGTCCAATGAAGAGCTTGAAATGGTACAAAGGTAAGAGCTGAACAGCCAGAGGTTAAAAAAGATAAAATATAACAAAACACAAGTTCAAGCTCTGCCAAAACTAGGAAAAAGAAAAAAAAAGGTGAGCTTGAAAACAGAGAGTGGCCAGCACAGTCTCCAGACTTAAACCCTATCGAGTTGGTTTTGGGATGAACTGGACAGAAGAGTGAAAGCCAAGAAACCTACAAGTGCCACACATTTATGGAAACTTCTGCAACAGACTTGGAAAGAACTTTTCTGAAGAACGAGGCACGAACGTGTTCAGCTGTTACATCTGCCAAAGGTGGACACTTTCATCAATCAAAAGTTTAGAATTTTGGTCAGCAGTAAACTGTATAAAAGTAAAAAGCTGGAAAAATGTGGTGTTCTAAAACTTTTGACCGGTAGTGTATTCAATAAGCAAACGTTGCTTGCTCTGTGATTGCATTGTAGCTGGCATACAAGATTGCACATTTAAATAGGTCTATGGGCATCCCTCCACTGTAAAAGTTTTCCTTGATTGCACAAATGCTGACTCCTGTGTCCCTCTTGTCACAGATGCAGAGTGTGATGTACGAGCTCATGTCTGAACTGAACGACCGCAGCGAGGACTTGGAGCGGCAGATGTTGTCTTTGGAGCAGCGCGTGGAGCAGCTGACCGCCGGATTCAACGCCCTGCCCGCCCACCTCTCCGCCACCCTCAGTGCCCAACACGCCGCTCTGGTGCACCTCCTCCGCGAACGGGACTCCAGGGACCACCACCGGAGCGGCCCGGGCGGGGGGAGCGACGTGGGGTTAGTGGGTGCGGTGGTGCCTCTGTCCCCCGCATCTCCTTTAACTCACGTCCCGTCTTCAGCCTCTCCGATCCAGGTTACCTCGCCAGCACAAACGCCCGCCCCGGTGCTCACTTTAGCGCTCGAGTCGCCCCTCTCGCCCCCGCCAATGAGCCCCGAAGGCAGCCTAGAGGCCAGTCAGACTCCAAACACTTGCACAACCAGCTGCTGAGTGGGACACATATGTGGAGAGCGAACAGGGACCGCTTTGTCCCATCTCCTCGGACAAAAAAAAAGAGACAGCACTAGAGTAATCCACACGGTGGTCCTGTGATATCACGCTTCCAGGCACAAAGGGCAGAGGAGGGGGGCAAAACGAAGAGGACTAAGACAGAGAGGCGATATGAAAAATGGGACACAAATGAGAGATTTTGGGTCGATTTCCATGGAGAAAAATGGAGATGAAACTGCAACTAAAAGGTGAGGGGGAGGCAGCATGTCAGCCAGAGGAATAGCCAGAGGACAAGAAAGGAGGAGCAAAAAGGGAATAATTATATGAACTCCAAATGGATCCGCTCATATTACTGAAAAGGCCTTTACTCTTTCTATTGCTCTCTCTCTCTTCCCTCTCTCACAACCTCTCCTTTCTTTCACGGGGAAAGAATGACCATGACTTTTTATCCTGATGATGTATTTTATAAGTGAATGCGAAATTATGTGTTACCGAACATCCCTTTAACAGATGGTCCGTCCAATGCGACCGCTTAACAATGCTAGTGGCTTGCACAACACACGCACACACGGCAATCACACAGGCACTGCATGCACAAAAGAGTTATACAATGTGTTAGATCAGTGGCTCTCAAACCAAGCACCACCTATGAGAAGATATGGGTTCCTGAGTACCACCAGATCTAAACCAGGTCTAAACTAGGGCTAAACCAGTTCTGTAATGTGACTATTCTTTCTTTAAATTGTGACTATGAGATAACTATAGAAAACCTACCCAATTTCTTACCAAAAGCAGGTCAAAAAATGGAAAAAAAATCAAATTAACCAAAGTATTTGAGGTGTAAAGACCTTGCGTACCACCAGAAGAGGCCTGAGTACCATTAGATCTAAACCGGGTCTAAACTAGGTCCACCAGGTCTGAAATATGACTCCAGAAAAACTTACCCAAAGGAAGACAAAGAAGTAATCTGGCTCTAAATAAGCAAATATTTGAACTGTAGATTGCTTTGCGTACAACCAGAAGGGGCTCAGACACCAAGGGCTCAAAAGCTAAACCATGCCTGAATATGAAATAGAATTACACATTAGATAAATCAGGTCTATAAATAGTACTATCACAGCTCTAAATTATGAGTACAACATAGCTACTGAAAATCTAGTCAAGTACTTACTCAAAAGATGAGGAAAGAAGAAGATAAAATTGGCTCTAAATTAAAGTATTTGAACTGTAGGGAAGCTGTGAAGGGACTTGAGTACCACCAGATCTAAACCAGGACTATAAAAGCTATTCCAGTTTTAAACTAGATCTGAAAACCAGTTCTGAAATGTGACTACAACTTCTCTACAAGAAAATATATCAAAGAACTTAAGAAAAAAAGAAGAAAGGCCTGACCAAGCTAGACTCAAGATCTGGAGGTGAGTCCCCAGGCGAATGGGTCAAATAAATAATAATAATAAACTGTACCTTAAACAGAAGAGGCTTGTACTCAGATCTATACCAGTTCAGTAAGAGACGATACCAGGTCTAAAATATGACTACAACATAACTACTGAAAATCTAGTCAAGTGCTTACCCAAAAAAAGGAAAAAAGAAGTGGATAAAATTGGCTCTAAATTAAAGTATTTGAACTGTAGTGGAGCTGTGAAGGGAACTTGAGTACCACCAGATCTAAACCAGGTCTATAAAAAACTAAAGTAGATCTGAAAACCAGTTCTGAAATATGACTACAACATCGCTACAAGAAAATACAACAAAGAACTTAACAAAAAAGAAGAAACACAAGATAGTCCAAACTCTGGCTGGAGATGAGTTCCCAAGCGAATGGGTCAAATAAATAATAATAATAAACTGTACCTTAACCAGAAGAGGCTTGTGCTCTACCAGATCTAAGACAGTTAAGTAAGAGACTATACCAGGTCTAAAATATGACTACAGCATAACTACTGAAAATCTAGTCAAGTACTTATCCAAAAGAAGTGGATAAAATTGGCTCTGAATTAAAGTATTTGAACTGTAGTGGAGCTGTGAAGGGACTTGAATACCACCAGATCTAAACCAGGTCTATAAAAAACTAAACTAGATCTGAAAACCAGTTCTGAAATATGACTACAACATCGCTACAAGAAAATATAACAAAGAACTTAACAAAAAAAAGAAGAAACACAAGATAGTCCTGACCAAGCCAAACTCAAGATCTGGAGATGAGTCCCCAGGCGAATTGGGTGAAATAAATAATAATAAAATAATAATAAACTGTACCTTAACCAGAAGAGGCTTGTGCACAGGCAGATCTAAGCCAGTTCAGTAAGAGACTATACCAGGTCTAAAATATGACTACAACATAACTAGTGAAAGTCTAGTCAAGTTCAAAGTCCAAAAGAGGAGGAAATAAGTGGCTAAAATTGGCTCTAAATTGAAGTATTTGAACTGTAGAGGACTTAAGTACCACCAGATCTAAACCAGGTCTATAAAAAAATTAAATTGATCTGAAAACCAGGTCTGAAATATGACTACAACATTGCTACAGAAAATATAACAAAGAATTTAAGAAAAGAAGAAGAAACACAAGATAGTCCAGACCAGAGTCCCCAGGCGATTGGGTGAAATAAATAATAATAAAATAATAATAAACTGTACCTTAAAGAGAAGATTCTTTTACTCTTCCAGATCTAAGTCAGGTCTAATATATGACTACAACAAAGCTGCAGAAAATTTAACCAAAACGTGGCTCAAAGAAGGACAAAAAAGTGTATCAAATTGAAATAAATTCTGTAGAGGACCTTGCGTACCTTCAGACAGGGCTCGCCTACCACCGTTTGAGAACCACTGTTTTGGATATAGCCCCTTTTACATGATGCACTAGCCTTTAAGCTAACACTGAAGCCTAAACTGCCAAGCACTCAATGCACTGTCACTGTCTCGAGCACTGCCAGTCACTGTAGACACCGTCAAACACACCATGTTCTGTCATGAATGTGAGCTAATGCTGTCGTCAAGGTTTAACCAAGCATTTCTGAGACACTTCAACTACTCTTTGCAGACTAATGTTCACTGAAGCTTTAAAATAACAGACCACGCTCAAATAAGATCAATTTATACTGTAAAATCTGAATATTTTAAAGGGCCGCTGTGTTACTTTTCTGCTGGAGCATCTGGTACCTGCGTGTCTCCAGTGAGAGGTTATTGCCTTGCGCAGAATGTTCTACAGTATGGCAGAACATA
Organism: Boleophthalmus pectinirostris; assembly: GCF_026225935.1. Lineage (NCBI taxonomy): Eukaryota > Metazoa > Chordata > Actinopteri > Gobiiformes > Gobiidae > Boleophthalmus > Boleophthalmus pectinirostris. The sequence goes on from NW_026571447.1 coordinate 28,461,211, forward strand.
TCTATTATACATGTTTTTATTACTTGTTATTTCTCTGACAAATGCTTTAATCTGTTTGACTCCATGGAGATGCATAAGGTAAATGCCATATGTCAAAGCAGGTGACCCTCCACCAGAAAAGTTACATAAAGAAACTCTAAAAACAGATGAGAATACTGTTAGTACAAAAAGATTTTATTTGTTTTTACTGAAAAATATCTTTTGCTGAACAGGTCTGGCTTTGAAGACGCGTTCATATTTGAGTGTGGGTTGGAGCTTTGCACATTCTGTACCTATGCTCCAGAGTCACTGAGTCAAATGTTGGTATAAAAAACACTGCAATCGCTGACAGATGACTGAACAATCAAAAGTTTATTTATTAATAATAAATGATGTTTTAGAAATAGAAGGGGCCTTGTGGCGTGTTTGCAGAAGATGCTCTGTTGCTATTTTTTACAATAGAGGTTCATGTTGGCTGTTCATGTCTGTCTCAGTTTGTTTGGGTTAAATTAATGTTTAAGTTAAGGTTGCGTTCATGACATTTGAATAGAATCTGTGTATCATTCGTTCATTCGTTTTTCAATATAAAACCAAAAATAAGAAAACAAAAAAACAACTATTTTCTTCATTATTTGTCTCCAAAACCAAAATGAGAAAACAGATTAAAGATTCTTTTTTCATATTTCGATTTTGTGTTTAAATGATTAATAAAAAAAACAGATAAAGGCCATTTCCCGTTTTTGTGACTTAAACCGTGATGGCGGACTGAACCAGGACTGAACCAGGACTAAAACAGGACCAAAACAGGACTAAAACAGTACTGAACAGGTCTAAACCAGCTCTAAATCAGAATTGAACCAGGACTAAACCAGGTCTCAGTCCTGGTCCCAGTCTTAGTCCTGGTCTGGTCCCGGTCTCAGTCCTGGTCTCAGTCCTGGTCTCAGTCCCGGTCTGATCACAGTCTGGTCCTGGTTACCTGATCATCACAGTCTATGCGGGTGCACCAGTCCCCACACTCCTTCTTTAGTCCTGGTTTAGGACTGAGATCGATTTAGTCCTGGTTCAGTGCTGGTTCAGTCCTGGTTCAGTCCGGCATCGCAGTTTAAGTCACGGAAATGGGAAACGGCCATTATCGGCCACACAAAACGAAAAATGAAAAAATGAATCGTTATCCGTTTTTTAATTTTGGGTTTGGAGACAAATAATGAAGAAAACAGATGTTTTTTCATTTTCTTATTTTTGGTTTTATATTGAAAAACTAATGAACGCAACCTGTTTCTTTGATTTTGTACACGTGACTCCAAAAGCTTTTTTGGTCAAAAAAAAAAAAAAAGGGAGATAACCTGTTCACACGTGCTCTTGAAAACTGCCACTGTTCTTCAAGTCTGCCATCTCAAATCAACTTCATGAATGTATTCTGTGTATAGAAATACACACTGTTACCGGCTCCATCTCTTAAGACTGCCACGCATTTACACAAGCCCACTCACACAACTCTACACACACACATACACATATACACACATACATACACACGCACACTACAACAACCAAAGTGCTCTATTTTAAATGGATTTCAATAAAAAGGCAGGGAACGCCGCTATCACTAGGGACACAGAGCAGGGGGCGGTGCAGAAATCCTGACAATATTTCAGAGGGAAAACTGTGAAACCTGGGACTGAGCATGGACAGTGGTCTCACCAATGGAACGACGTGGAGGAGGAAGGAGGAGGTCTACGGAGGAACCCAAGGCAACACAACTAAACCTTATAAAGGATAATGGCCATGAAGGGACAGCTGTCACAAAATAACTGAACACAGACTCTAAGATATCAGTGGTAGAAATTGTATGGGATGATCAAAGAAAAAAGCCTATATTGTTGCTATGGAGGCACTCTTATACTGTCCAATAGTGACACGCTGTGGCTGGAAAACTTATTTACGCTTGGAAAAAATGTACAGTATGCTACTAATGAAATTTAGCTTTGTAATGCTTAGTTTTTTTACCATTATGATTAAACGCAGTCATAGCTGATATCAAATATTACTAAACTAGTATTCTTCTCATGCGTCATTTGGATTATAATATATGTATTATGATATCTTAATTATGAACAAGGAAAGTGCCGTTTCAGGTTGAAATGATTTTGTAATTTTATTTTAACAGAGAGAATTAATAAAGTATATATCTATAACAATACAGAGCCTATGTGCGTTTGTTGTTATCGTCTTACTGCGATTGTATGTTTAAGATAACTATCCATACTCCAAGAACAATTAGATGCAAGTATTGTCAAATAACACTGACAAAAAGTTAAGAGAAGTAATGGTTCTAGGTGGTTTTCCCAAACCTTTTTTTCTGGGGACCCATATTTTAAAAGTCACAAACCTTCGCGATCCAAGTCTATACACATTATGTGTAAATCACAAAATAAAGGTGGGTTTGTTCATTATTGAACATTAATGAGGATATTTTATTGTTGACTGAGTGATCGTGTCGCTCTGAATTAGTATGACTCAAGTTTTAAACAATGAAAAACAGTCACTGAACCAGCAATAAAAGGATCCATAAGTCGCCTATTTGGACATTAAATGCACATTAATAAAATAAACATTTCTGATGAAATAGGTGGACCTGTCTGAGCTTTTGAAGTGCATTCCAGTCTGGGGTGCAGGAGGAGAGTGCAGCAGATCACAGGCAATATTCAGTCTGTTTCTGTGTTTCATCTTCATTTTTGTGAGCAAAGAAAATCCCAATTCACACATGTATGTAGTAGTGAAAGGAATAAGCATAGAAATACTGGTCCTACTGAGGACAGGATATTCTGATGAAACGCTGATCCAGAATGATGATAAGGTCACAGATCCATGTATACAACCATGTGTATGTAAATGACCTACATGCAGATCGTGACAAGGCGACCCAAAAAAACCTCTTGTGGGAAACATTGTTCTAGTTGATACAGTTGTAGTATTGGTTTATTTGCAAAGTAGTGTAGTATTGTAAACACCATAAGTACATTTATCACAGTATTATTGCTCATAATAATAAAAATACAACTGTCATTCTAGTTGCCCTTTAGCTGACATACAAGCAATAAGTTCAATAACAAAAAACAGGATAAAAATATTATACTAATATTTTAATTAGTATATTCGGTGGGTTCTGTAGTGAAGCTAAAACCGAGTAAATTTGCTCCAGGAGGAGTTAAATACTGTTATCATTGAATACAAGGCGAGCCTCATCTATTTTTAAAGTGCACTGGCTGTTTTTGCATTTGAACTTTACAGTTGTTCTAAAAAATGGATGCCTACTACTGCAACTACTACTTTTTTAAGCCCATAAATTCTATCTACTCTATCTAAGGCGATGGAGCTTTAAATATATATCTTGTGTACTCTTGATTATATAGCGGACTATATCAGATTATACTTACAGACTGATAATACGCTTATTCGTGGTCTCAAATGCCACCTGCTTGTATCTGTGTCGTCAAATGAAATGTCATGGTGGTTTAAACCTGCCTGGATACCACTGCACTGTTATATTCTCAGTGACAGGGCAGTGGAGTGTGCTTTTACCCTTTTATCTGTGCGTGTGTCAGGTTTTGTTCTAACTCTGTTTTCGTTGTGTATTAGCCGCCCTCCAGTCTCGGCACAGGGCTCTCACTGCCTGGCTGTTTCCTTGGTAACCGGGACAGCCCTCACACAGCAGCTGAGTGTTTATGCATGCCAGAGCAAAGCTGATCATCATCATTTCACTCTGAGGACATGGAAACCTCAAGCTACACTGTTACATACCCAGTGTTTTTCTTATATCTCAATCTCTACTCATCTCATGAACTATAGGAGGACATGTTTGGCATCTATATGGCTGCAGCTAACCATTATTTTAGTATTATCAAGTATCAAGATTATTTTTTGATTAATCGACTTGTCAAATTATTTTTTCTGTTGTGCATTAGGAGGTTATGAAACATTTTGTCCAGATAAATGTACAGTCTGGTATCTGAAAGATTCTAGCTACTGTTTCGGGCTTCTCAATTTGGAGTTAATTTGTTACCCCCTGTGTCTGGGTGGGGCACTACTGTTGTGTCTTCAGGCAAGACACTTCATCCTTGCGCATCACTGCAGATCTTTGCAGCGTTGACTGTGATGCATCCCATCCCATGCGATGTATCAGGCCATTGTAGTCAAGCGGGAGCTGAGTCAAAAGGCATAGCTCTCTATTTACCAGTCAATCTATGTTCCTCCCCTCACCTATGGTCATGAGCTCTGGGTATTGACTGAAAGGACAAGACTTGCAGATACAAGCAGTCAAAATGAGTTTTATCTGCAGGGTGGCTTCACCCTATCTCCCTTAGAGATAGGATGAAGAGCTTGGTCACACACGAGGGGCTCAGAGTAGAGCCACTACTCCTCCAACTCGAGAGGAGCCAGTTGAGGTGGCTCAGGCAGCTGTTCCGGATGTCTCCTAGGCGCGTCCCTCGGGAGGTGTTCTGGGCATGTCCCACCAGAAGAAGACCCACAGGAAGACTCAGAACACCCTGGAGAGACTATGTCTCTCGGCTGGCCTGGAAACGCCTTGGAGTCCCCCTGGAGGAACTGGAGGAAGTGTCCGGGGTGAAGAAAATCTGGGAGTCCCTGATTAGACTGCTTCCCCCACGACCTGGCCCTAGATAAGCGGAAGAAAACGGATGGATGGATGGACTTCATCCATGCTATCAGTGAATGTGGTTTGTGAATCATTGGTCAGAGAGGATGGTGGTGCTGATTGGCAGCCTTGCTTCCTACAGTTCATCCTCGGGCAGCTATGGTTACGGTAGAGCCCTACTATCAAATATGGAGTGAATAATTAATAATAGAATATAACAATAGAACATTTGGTTTCGTAGGTTTGGGTAAGCCCATTATTTACTGATTACAGTGTAATCAGTTCACCAGTGTTACTGATTTTCACCTGGTTTCTTTTTTTTTACTTTTATTGCCACAAATCAATTCACATCAACAGTGTCCTGAGATTGGGCCCTCACACAGTTTACATATTTACCTAAAATAAAATTAAATAAAAAATAAGGCATGTTAGGGCAGAAGTGTCTTATTTCAAAAAGTCAATAATTAGACCCCACTTCTTTTCAAAAATTGGCACCTTGAGCTGTGGTTGAGCCGTTAAAAGTTCTATTGTATAAACTTGTTTGATTATTGATATCCACTGATCAGTGGTCGGTGTCTCATGTTTCAGCCAGTAGATCGTGATCATTTCTCTTGCAGTTATCAGAAGAAGTTGCAACAGAAAGCACTGATCATGAGAGAGACCATCAGGAAATGTATCAAGCAAAAAGATGAGCGGGTCCAACGAGAGGTCAACAGCCAATACATTTTATAAAACTAAAAACGTTGTACATTGGGGCAGTTCCAGAATATGTGAGTTTGGTCACCCAGAAGCCCACAGTCACTAAACTACATTTTGAAAATAAAAGTTTTCAGCGGGGTTTTAAAGAAGTACCTAGTTTCACAAAGTCCGCAGTCTACTGTACCACTGTCTGATCCCAACTTTATGTTCTACTCCTCAGCTCCTCTTTTTGTTTGATTATGTTAATGTCTAAATCTTACAGAGGACTTGCACTTCAGCCTTTACTCTTCAGTTATTAATACCAGGTTAAGTGTTTCCTACATTTTAACTTTTTAAGGCTGCATGCATAAGTAATCAGGGCGACTGGGTATTGGCTCAGTTTCATCTCATAATTTCAGATGGAGGGCAACGGCCTGTGAAACTGTGAGGGATATTCTCTGTTTTAGAAAAAACCAAACTGAAATGCTGAACCTTATCACTTTATAATGAAATAATGACGCCACTTTTTAAAACTATTGACTCAAAAAAACTCCGCTCTGGTCTCTGAAAGTCGTGAAAAGCGCTTAGAAACATCATTGCGGTGAATAGTTAGGATGCTTTGAAATCATAAGGTATAACTTTGGACCAGGGACAGCACTTTTAATCATAAATGTAAGTACCAGGTCAAGGCTAAAGGGCAAGTTGTACAAAATTCAGATATAAATTTAGACAGACTTTTAAAATGTTATGTCACATGAGCACAAGCGTTGCACAATATTATCCCGGCTCTATGGTAACAGCAGCCACCCACTCCCCGAGCTGCAGAGACACGTGGTGGAGAGAGAGAGAGAGAGAAAGAGAGAGAGAAAGAGAGAGAGAGAGAGAGAGGGGAGCAGAGGTTGTTAATTGACCTATTTTTCACAGTGTTCAGTTGAATTGGGATGAAGGGAGAGAGACGATGGAGATTTTAATTATGCCGCAGGGGACCTTATAGTGGCGCTTTGCAAACTGACAGGACCACTACGCCTGCCAATGGAAAGACTATAGAGAGAAAAACTTGTAAGGTACACATGAATGGTATCTGATTTATAATTTAACAAACAAACACGAACGATATTTGATAATGTATCGAAATAGAACATCAGAATTTGGAAAACCACTGTGATCATGTATGAGGCAATAAACTCAAAGAGAGAAGAGTTTTATTTGAGAACTTAAGGAATATTCAATTAAAACATAAAATTAAATAAAAAACAAACATGCAAGTGCCATGAGTTTTCCTTTTAACTCTCAATTTTAAGTTATTAATCTACTAAGAGAAGAGTTTTACATATATAAGAGTTTACATATTCTGTTTCCAAATTTGAGATTGGTTGGATGAGCGGTTTGAGAGTTATGCATGAAACAAACAAACAAATAAACAAACAGATACACAGACAGGCATTTCTTGCATTATTAGATAGTGTAACAAACAGGCTGATTTGTTACCCTAGAACCACACTTAGCACCTTCACCCTTCACTAGAGCACTTTAAAACACTGCACTTTCCTAGCACACAGCACTTTTAACAAATTTGCACATCACAAAATAAATTGCACACAATTGGTTTTAAAAAATATTTATTGGCTTTCCTTTAACCATTTTTTATTCCTGAGGCACAGCACTTTAATTGGAAGTTGCTTGTCCCTGGAGGAAAAGGGAGACAATAACAAATTACATTTTAAATTGACTTTGTGCAATAAATATGGTGCAATATCTGTTTTAGAATGTTTTAAGTGTTGATGTGTTTAGTGTATTTTATTGTGTTTTAATGAATGGTGGATCTGCTTTTACTTACCTCCCCTTTTTATCTTCTGTCCAGGTGTGAAAAGAGTCCCCCGGAAACGAGCTCCCTCTTTTATGGTTCCGGGCTGGACCACGTGTAACATTTTGTACAGGGGTTTTTGGTTAGGTGTTTTATTGGTTATGGGTTTTAACATTTAATTGGTGTAATGGTTTTAGGGTTTTATGTATATAGTTGGTGGTTTTAATAGTTATCTGGGTTTTGGGTTGTTTTATGGAGGTTTAGGTTTTAGTTTTACGCTAATGATAATTTTAACCATCCCTGTTTTAGCATAGTGGTTTTATCCAATCAGTAGGACCGGCATAAAAGGCGCCTTCAAGATCAGTCTGGGTTCTGCTGCTGGAGAGGAAACTGCTGCCTGCCTCCGTTTTGCACCCTGCACTTTTTGCACTTGCACTTTTGTAATCATTGAAAAAACAAAAGTAAACTGTGGACCACAAGTACCGGTCTGTGTCTGGATTTGTTTTTTACCTTGCTCACTGAACCCCAAGCCGCTCACGGTCAACCTACGTTACAGATAGATTACTTGTGATATTTTATGTCAAAGTACATTTTACTTAAAGGTGCACTGTGTAACCTTTCTGGTATAGGGTCCATGGAGATGTAATGGTTTGATCTGGGATGTTCCACAGTATGGCATTTAACTTCTCGATCTCCAGGGAGACAAGCAGTTGAGGCCACCAGTAAGAAAAAAGTCCAAATTAAAGGATTTTTTTGAGAAATAAACACATATAACTGAATAAATGCAAGCTAGATAAGTTTAATGCCATACTGCGGGACATTTCAGGACACAGTGCACCTTAAAACGCTGCGATTACACACTCTTAAACTCAAGTGTGTGTCTTGAGCTGCATCAACAAGGTGTTATAGTGTCAGTCTTCATTGGATATGCCCCTTGACCTTTGACCTCCCGTCGGAGGGCACAAGAGAAGATTACAAGCGCTGGACCGTCCCTGTAGATCCAGGTGGGACTTGGAGATCAGGTGGTCTGTGCTTCAAATCAGATATTTCTCCAGCGTGTCTCCAGTCCACAGCTGTCTCACACCCTCATGAGCTGTTTATCAATGGTAAGTGTGTTATGTCTCTGTCTTTAACAGGTCTTTTTTTTTTTTCAATTTGCTCTCTCAACATATAAGTTTTCATATGGAGTCAATACAATTATCCAATACAGGGACATGAAGAGCACAGTTTAAAGTAGCGCCTACATACACCAAAATTGTACTTAACAAGATTTTGACAGGTTGTAAAGAGGGAATTGCTGGTATCTATTTCTAACATTGATTTATTACAGTTCCAGCTCCAAATAATGAGGCAACGTCTGAAATGTTACATCAATTTTCTGTTAGATATAGTTTAATGAAACACTAAATAAAAAAATTAAAAAAGAGAGAGAGAAAAAAGCTTGTTGAATGGTATCTGATTTATAATTTAACAAACAAACATTCACGATACTGGATAAAGGAGAGAATCTGGTATTTCTAAATAGACCATCATGATTTGAAAACCACTGCGATCAGAATGAGCATGAACTCAAAGAGTAACTTAACTTAACTTTTGAGCACTTAAATAACATTCAATTAAAACATAAAATTAAACAAAATGCCATGATTTTTCCTTTTAACGCTGCATTGTAAGTTATTAATCTACTGCTTTCTCTACATATTCAAGTTTTTCGTCTACATCATAAAACCACGTGAGCCGGTGTTTATGCCGCCATATTGGAGGTCAAACTATCCATCTGGACCAACATGTAGTATTTGTGTGCGATAACATTTGAATTGAATAACAATGGTTTTGGCCCCTGTTACTATTGGATGTTCTGGCTGGAGTCAATCTGCTAAAGAAGGAGGCCAAAGTATCTTTCTATCAGATCCCGGCTGATAAAGATCACAGACAGAGGTGGATAGTGGACATAAAAAGAGAGGGATGGAGCCCACTGAGTACAATCGTGTGTGCAGTCAACATCTCATTTCGGGTGAAGGACCTCCACACAAACGAAGAAGGGATTAAATGAAATGACATATACCAAAAGTCCCTGTCCTCACTTTCTCAGGCAAGGAATCCCCCCCAGCCCGGCCCTCTATTTCCACCATCCCGGATCGCTCCAGTTCTGATTTTGACACCCCATTCTACTTCCCCTGGCTGTTATCAGGAACAGATGTGATGTTTGGTGATCAACAAAGATCTCACGCATCCCGCTACAAAATATTTATAAGCTTCTAACCCCGTGTAGCTTTTCAGTTCTTGGTTGGTGTAGGGCGATGACGGATGAATGAAGCAGGCGTAAATATCTGGATACTAAAGGTTGGAGCGTTGATTAGACTGACAAAGCGGGTTCTATTCCACAACCCAGGAGGACGACTTTAGACTTTATACCTTTCTAATGACAGCAGATCTAACGAGCTGGCGATTTCAAACAGTTTTATGTCGTTTGCGCTGTTTAAAGTCGCCATGATTATATTGAAATAAACGGAATAATCCCAGTCTTGACCTCCAGTACAGCCGCCAAAACATTAAATCACGTGACTGCCACTTCACACGCAAATCCTTAATAAACTTCCATATGGAGTTAATACGATTATCCAATACAGGGACATGGAGAGCACTGTTTAAAGTAGCTCCTACACAGAACAAAATTAAACTTAACAAGATTTTCACAGGTTGTATAAAGGGAATCTGTTGGTTTCTAATTCTGAGATTGATTTATCACAGTTCAAGCTCCAAATAATGAGGCAAAGTTTGAAATGTTACATCAGTTTTCTGTTAGATATGGTTTAATGAAAGACTAAATAAGATAAACAAAACTCACTCTAATAATTTGTTAACAAGAAACTGAAACCGGCCTTTATCTATTTCAGATTTTTATGACGCACATGAGTGGAACTTTGGTCATTTTACACATTACACATTACATGCTGAAAAACTAATACTGTTTTTCTTACATTTGAACCACAGAATAAGTTTAAATTTTCTATTTCCAATTCACCAGCCATGTCTCACCTTAAGAAACACCTTTTTGACCTGAACTGGCCCAGGTATTTGACTTGAATCTCTTCAATTGAACCAGTTTTGGTCAAAATAAGGTTAGAGAGAAGTCATCTGTGCTTGGTTTGTGTGCAGCTTGGGAAGTTTCATCTTTCAACCAAAAAGACTTTGACAATCCCGGGGCAAACTTGAAAGTAAGAAGAAAGAAAATGATAAAATGATAAAATAATATGCCTCAAATAGTTTAGAAATCTCAAATCAAAAGCAGGGGCACCTTTGCGAGAAACATATCAATTTGGGACTTTTTAGTGATCCACAAACTTGCAAACTTATTAATCTGCCAACTTTAAACTTTTTGTAAGATTTCTGGAGGAGAGACCAAAAGATGTTTCTACTTTCCCTAGAATGTTCCACAGTATGGCATTAAACTTATATCTCCATGAAGGTGATGCTACTAAGCAAAGTTGCAGGTCAGATCTGTGGAGAGACGGGCCCATTTACAATATGAACTGTGTTTTTAAAGTTTTTCTTTTGAGCAACACCTGCAATTTTATAGACCTTTTTCACAACGTCTGGAAGTGCCACGCTTATCTATGGCAAAATATCTGTGGAAATGTCTCGTGTATTTTCCACCAGCTTTATAAATCTGCCCCATCACAAAATCTTCATCAAACAAGGTCGACAAAGGACATATTCTGTCCATGAAGAATTTATCCACAACTATCAAGGTAAGAAAGACGAAAACTTAAAGACGAACAACGATGATGCATTAGTGAACTACTACTGAGCAAAACTAACATTATGATCATGAATAAAACATAAGTAACTTGTTAACTCAGAGTAATTCTACAATTAAAATTAAAAATTGATTTCATGGTGTAGATATTTTAATAAACAGAGAGATTTGTGCAATTTTAATGCTAGACATAATCTGTGAACATCTGTAATATTCAAACTGCACAAATCTTTCTGTCTATGCTCATATCGACATCATGAAATCGATTTTTTATTTTTATTTTAGAATCAGTCTGAGTTAACAAGTTACTTATTAATGAATGACTTATTACTTATGTTTTATTCATGACCATAATGTTAGTTTTGCTCAGGAGTAGTTCACTAATGCGTCATCGTTGTTCATTTTTAAGTTTTTGTCTTTCTTACCTTGATAGTTGTGGATAAATTCATGGACACAATATGTTCTTTGTTGATCTTGTTGGATGAAGATTTGGTGATGGGGCAGATTTATGAAGCCGCTGGAAAATACGCAAGACATTTCCACAAAAATGCCACAGAAAAACATTAACCGGGAGTTACGTTTATGTCATATCACGGCACTTCCGGCTGTTGTGAAAAAGGTCTATAAAAAATGCTACACAGCAAAAACGGGAGGGTTAAAATGTCAAGGTAAAATATTTCAGAGTTTGTTTTAACATTAAAAGTGTTATTTTAACATTTGAAAGTTAAATGAGGGTTCAAGTTGTGGTCATTTGCCAGAGTTGATATGGTTGAAGTTAATTCAACTTTCTTTAGTGTTAATTCGGCACCTCCCACCACCTCAAACTCCCATGAGAGAAGACCGGTTTGAACCAGTTTTGTACATAATTTCATCTTAAATTAATTAAAAAGCTTAAAAACTAAAATAATGTATAAAAATCAAAGACTCCTGCATGTTGTTTAGCTAAATCAGGAAAACCCTACGAAGTGTTATCCAATTACTCTCAAAATGTAAATATAACTCTTGATTTCAGGGTTAAACAGGAACTTTGGTCCAATGTTACTTAATTAACACTTCCAAAAATGTTAAATTAACTCTAGAACAGACTAGACTGATTCATCAGCTGGTTTTACTTCGTTTCACTTTGTAGAAACCGTCTGACCTCGCGGAGTTAGAATTCATTCGCTCGACAGTAGGCGGGTACTTTTAATCATTTAACCAATCGCTGCTATTTGGTTGTGATGTATGTAATGTGCCACTAACGGGACTAACTGATATATTAAGCTTTTCTCAAATCCCATAGGAAGAAGGACAATAACGTCTTTCCCCTTGATAAAATTCACCAAACATTCTCTTTGTTCCAGCTTTAAATCCTCGATCTCGGGAATCGTTGACAACACTGAATATATGACTCTTTGCTGATTGGCTGGTGCCTGAACTTGCACTTCCGGGGTTTTTGCGAACCGTCTAGTGTATTCTGATTCCTGGCCTAGTTGCTGTAGAGAAATGAAATTGAGCGGAGGCACTAGGTGGCACCAGCCTGGATAAGAACAGACTGGACTCATGAGAAAATGTTAAAATTGATTCTGTGAGAGTCAGTTTTAACACTCGACTTTTTGCTGTGTGGAACATTACAAAGCAACACCATCTTCATACAGACAAGGAGAGGTGAAAACTACTAGAAAAGTTATGAAATTCACCTTTAAACTTTGTAAAAGGCTAAATATCAAGCCCCAGACAGAAAAAGAACATTCAAAGTCCACACAGGACCTTCTCGCTGTGAGGCGGGTGCTTGTCCTCTCTCTGTCTGTGTGTATTATTCTTAGTTTATTGCAATTGTTAGTCCTAAAATGGCAGGACACAAATACACGGGAGCAGGATTACATTAGACTTTCATATTCATTCGCACTCGGCTCCGTCCTCCTCAGCTGCTGCCTGTGAGTGATGCTGGTTTCCGTGACAACCGTCTGGAGTGTGTGTTTTTGAGGGGAATTTCCCAACGCCGAGCGAAAGGATGCCCAACAAGAGAGTGGGAGAAGGAGAGGGGGGGGGAGACAAGGAGAGAGAAGGGAAGGAGAGAGAGGGGGAAAGAGAGAAGGGAAGGAGTGGGGCAAAAAGATGGCGAGAGAGAGAAGGGAGAAAGAGAGAGAAGGAGAGAAAGAGAGAGAGAGAGAGGAGAGAGAAGGAGAGACAGTAGAGAGAAGAGAGGGAGAAGGGAGGGAGAATGAAGGAAGAGGAGAGATAGAGAGAAGCAGAGGTGGGGGAGATGGTAAGAAAGAGAATGGAGAAAGAGAGAGAAGGAGGGAGAGAGACAGAGGGAGCTAGAGGAGGAGGGGTAGACACTGAGTGCAGGAGAGAGAGAGGGAGAGAAAGATAGACAACAGTAGAGAGAAGGAGAGAGAGGACACAAGGGAGGGATGGTGAGAGAGAGAAAGAGAGAGGAGGGAGGGAGAGAGGGGGAGAGATAAAGAGAAGTAGAGAGAGGAGGGAGGGAGTGGGGCAAAGCGATGGTAAGAGAGAGAAGGGAGAAAGAGAGACAAGGAGAGAAGGAGAGAGAGTAAGAGGGAGAGAGAAAGGGAGTAAGAGGAGGAGTGTGGCAGAGAGAGGGGGAGAGAAAAAAAGATAGCACTAGAGAGAAGGAGAGAGAGAACACAAGGGAGGGATGGTGAGAGAGACAAAGAGAGAGAAGGGAGGGAAAGAGAGAAGGAGAGATGGAGAGAAGTAGACGGGGGAGTGGGTGAGAGAGAGAGGGAGGAGGTAAAAGATGGCGAGAGAGCGAAGAGAGAAAGAGAGAGAAGGAGAGAAGAAGGGAGAGCAAGAGGGAGAGAGAGGAGGAGAGGTAGAGACGGAGTATGGCAGAGAGCGAGAGAAAGATAGAGAGCAATAGAGAGGACGCAAGGGAGAGATGGTGAGAGAGAGAAAGGGAGAGAGCAGGGGAGAGAGAGGAGAGATAGAGAGAAGTAAAGAGAGGGGGAAAGGAGTAAGGGAGAGAGAAGGAGAGGGAAAGAGATAATCATAGAGAGAAGGGAGACAAAGAGAGAAGGAGGAAGAGCAAGAGGGAGAGAGAGATAGAGGGAGCAAGAGGAGGAGTGTGGCAAAGAGAGAGAGGGAGGGAGAGAAAGATAGACAGCACTAGAGAGAAGGAGAGAGAGGACGCACAGGAGGGATGGTGAGAGAGAGAGAAAGCGAGGGAGAGAGAGAAGGAGCCATAGAGAGAAGTACAGGGGGAAATGGGTGAGAGAGAGAGAGATAGGGAGGAGGTAAAGGATGGCGAGAGAGAGAAGGGAGAAAGAGAGAGAAGGGAGGGAGAGAGAAGTAGAGAGAGGATGGAAAGAGGTGGAGAGGTAGAGACGGAGTGTAGCAGAGCGGGAGAGAAAGATGGATAGCAGTAAAGAGAAGGAGAGAGAGGATACAAGGGTGGGATGGTAAGAGAGAAAGGGAGAGAAGAATAGAGAGAAGAAGAGAGAGGGGGAAAGGACTGGGAGAGAGAGGGAGGGGGAAAGAGATGGCGAGAGAGAAAAGGGAGAGGGAGAGAGGGAAGGAGAGCAAGAGGGGGAGAGAGACAGAGGGAGCAAGGGGAGAAGTGTGGCAGAGAGAAAGAGGAAGAGAAAGATAGATAGCAGCAGAGAGACGGAGAGATAGGACGCGAGGGAGGGACGGCGAGAGAGACAGAGAAGAGGGATTGGATAGAGGGAAGGAGCAGAGAGTGAGACAGGGAGGGAAAGAGAAAGAGAGGGTGTATGGGTAAGGGAGCGAGGGTGAAAAGAAGACGGGGCAAGAAAGGAAAAGTAGAGGTAGAGAGAGAGAGAGAGAGAAGAGGGGCTAGAAAGGCAGAGATAAAGACAGACAGGAAGTGAGAAAAAGAGATTCAGGAAGCAAGTAAGGAGCCAGAGAAAGGGAGAATAGGAGGGAGGAAGCGAGAGATACAAACAGACAGAGAGAGAAAGAAGGAGAGAAGACACACATGCCATGAGAGAGGAGGTGGGTGATAAAGGAGGAGTGTAAAAGGGAGGAAAGGAAGGGAGTGGGAGGGTGAAGGAAAAAAAGAAAGGAGAAAGGAAGAGATAGAGAGAAAGAGGGGGTGAGATGAAGTTTTAGAGAGAGAGAAAGTGGAGAGAAGAGACGGGAGACACACACGTTCTCTCTCCACTCCCTCACTCTGTGTTAAGAGCTCTGCCTTTGTGAAACTGTTGATTAGCAATCAGCCGCTCCTTCACACAGGCCGATTATTTTAATGAAAACTATGAAAGCCGCTGATTGGCTGGATGCAATATCACAAATTAAACATTCAAGTCAATTTCATTTAGTGGTTCATGATCCAATGAGAAAAATGGTGAAGTGATAAGTTGAAATGTTGTCAAGTTTGAGTGTGATTATTGATGACAGTAATGGCGTCGCAATTAGCGCTGCTCCAGGCTCGTGGTGAGGGTCTGGACATGTTTAGTGGAACAGAATATTGCGAGTGGTTTATTTATGCTTAGATTACATCTTATAATTGAATAAATGCAAGATAATTGTACTGTGGGAAAGCCAACGCAATAACATGTCCATGGAGACAAGCCGGTGGTGGATCCCTGATGACAAATGTTACAAAATGCACCTTTAAAGGGCCCGTGTTACGCTATTTTCTGATCCTTTATAATGTTGTTTCCTTATTAAAAGCAGACGTGGTCTTGTGTTTTGTTTCACTCACACACAAACCCTACATATTTAAGCTGAGTTCTTCTCTCAAACAGAAAACACTGTTCCAAGTCGTGATGTCAGAGAGTGCTCCACTGTGTTTTTAGGCCCCGTCCACACAAGTACGTATTTGAGTCGTTTTCGTTGCGGATTCAGTGTTCCTCCACACTAATCCAGTTGGTTAGAGAAGGCTTGCGGACACAGAAACGACGTGTCTGGACGCAGATCGTTTCGGATACGGTGATACGATGATACGATGATATGGTGATACGCGGATTTGTTTCAGTGTAAATGTAGTCTTAAACTCCAAACACCTTTACTACAATCATTTGAACAACTTCTGCTCTTAAATTGCCAATCTCTGAACAAAAGATAAAAAGGTAACTTGAAAACTGCCTCTTCATGACATCTGGAACAGAGCTGGAACAGAGCATCTTGAGCTTTGGAGATGCAGACAGACTAATAATAAATGATTCATGAAAGTTTTGGAAAAGTCATGGAATTTTAGTATCTATTTCATGCAACTACACTGTTCTGTTAAGTTATAATTAGGCTTATGATTATTTCCGTTAAAAGAGACGACAGTAAATGCACTGATCGTATTTTGAATGTTATGAAATAGGGTGTAACAATAACTGAAATATCATTATATCGTATCGTCAGAAGTCTCACAAGTTTGTTTGCTTTACCGTATTTTCCGCACTATTAGGCGCTCTGGATTATAAGGCGCATTAAATGGTCTATTTTCAAACTTTTTTCACAAATAAACTGCACCAGACTTTAAACAAAACACAACAGTTGTTGGATGGGTCAGTCGGTCTTTGTTTGGCGCGTTCACTGTGACTCTGGGCTTTGTTCAATTGTGGCGTGTAGGGAGGGTGCTGTCTGAGACGCTGGATTGTCGGCGTGTTCGCAGTGACTCAGTTGTTCAGTTGTGGCTAGAAGTGGCACATTGCACTCACTTTTTCAGTTCGTTCCTTCGTTTAGTTCCGTTCCTCGAGTGATGAGTGTGTCTGTGGGTGTGTTTCGTTGCGTTGTCGCTGTCTGCTCCGTGTGTGTTTGCTTGCGCTTCCGGTGGTGCTGCTTTGTAGTTCACTGAAATCGTGCTGGGACACCTGAGTGGATTCATGTATAGGGCCCTGTGGTCGGTTTTTGATGGGGTTGGAGGCTTATGAGCACACCCTATAGTGGAAAATACGGTAATTCATTGTTATGGTGCAGCAATAGTTTAAAAAAAAGAACTACATAGACCTCTGTTCAAGCATAGACTACATGAAGAAATAACTAATAATAATAATTTTTGTTTTAATGTTATTTCTTTGGATGATGACAGAACCAAAGTCTTGTGAAGGCATTTAAAAAGAAACGTAGCATATTCAGAGTTTAGTTTCCCTTTACATAAGATCGGAATAAATAGCGTACCGTGATATTGTTACATCCCTATTAAAAAACTATAATATCAAACTATAACGTGAGTGGAAAGGGTTAACATTTCATATTTAACTCTAAAAGTCTGATCAATTCTACACATATAGGTGCCTTAAAGTCATGGAAAATTCACTTTAGGTCATGAAAAAGTCAAGGAATAGGTTTTTAAATTTGTGTAAAAATGTGTGAAGAAAGCAAAACACAACTCCGGGTATGTTTTTGATGAGGAAACAGCATTATAACATGGCTTAAAGATCACAAGAGTCACATTTGTGTAATATATGACCTTTAACATTGCTGCAGAGGGCAGGTTTACAGTCAAAATGCAGATGTTTTGACCTGTGAAAAATAGCGAAGCGATAAGTTGAAGATGTCATCAAGTTAGAGTGCTATTATTGATGACAGTAATGGTGTTGCAATTAGCGCGGCTTCAGGCTTCTCCTGGCAGTCTCACAGTGAGGTAGTGGACATGTTTAGCATAACTGAATATTGCATAAAGTGGTTTATCTAATCTTGGCGTCGTGCATTTACATTTCAAGTCTGATTTGTCATTTGTTGGCTGGCCTCCTCATCCTTTACTCTGCCAGTGTTGTCTCGGTGCAATGGAGCTCATTCAGTTTGAAAAATGAATATAGGTCAGTGAAAGGGAGCGCGCAAATTGCCTATTCTCAAGATTGTTTGTGTCCTGATGGATTCAGGGATAACATTTGCGAAGACAATTATGAGACAGAGAGAAATGTATAGCTAATACACTACCAAAAGTTTTTCCTTTATTTCATCTTTACTTCCATGAATATTTACATCGTAGATTTTCACTGAAGATGTCAAAACTATGTATGAGAAACATGGGATAAAGTAAACAAAAAATAAAAATAATAAAAAAACACCCTTCGCTTTGATCATTGCTTTGTACTTTTGGTGTTTTTGACATGGCACGGCTGTGAAGTGAAAACCATTTTATGTGAATTCACCAAGAAGATCACAAAGCAAAGGGTGGATACTTTGAGGATGTGAATTAAACATATGTTCTTTGTAAATTCCATATATCTTGTGTCATATATTTGCGTATTTCTATATGTAAATACAATGTAGAAAGTGATAAACATAAACAAAAAATACATTGAAATAGAAAGTGTGTCTAAACCAGATTTATGGAAGACTAGATTCATATAAACTACTGACAAATAATTATGATAATGGTTTTTATCATGATGATGATTTAGCATTGTTATTGTAGTGGAGTAATGTGGTTGATCATTGGCTAAATACTGGTCCAGTATTTTGATGTAAGGCAATATTTCTCTGGTATTGAAAAATAGCAGCATTATGTAAACATGAACAATTGTCAGACTTCATATCACAGAACAATAACATAAGACATATATAATAATACAAACCAATCCAATCCACTTTATTTATGTAGCACATTTTATAAACATGACAGTTTCCAAAGTGCTGCACAGACAAATTAATACAGTAAAAGAAAAAAGTGAATCATAATTAAAAACAACAAATAAAAATAGTTAAAATCCATAAAGCTAAAAATTATCAAACAATGAATAAAATAAAACATCCATCCATTTTCTTCTGCTTATTTGGGGCCGGGTTGGAGGGGCAGCAGTTTAAGCAGAGACTCCCAGACTTCCTTCACTGCAGACACTTCCTCCAGCTCCTTCTGCGTGACCCCGAGGCGTTCCCAGGCCAGTCAAGAGACATAGTCCCTCCAGCGTGTCCTGGGTCTTCCCCGGGGCCTCCTCCCGGTGGGACATGCCTGGAACATCTCCCGAGGGAGGCGCCCAGGAGGCATCCAGAACAGATGTCCGAGCCACCTCAACTGGCTCCTCTCGAAGTGGAGGAGCAGCGGCTCTACTCTGAGCTCCTCCCGTGTGACTGAACTCCTCACCCTATCTCTGACGGAGCACCCAGCCACCCTGCGGAGGAAACTCATTTCAGCTGCTTGTGTCTTGTCCTTTTGGTCACTGCCCAGAGCTCATGACCATAAAATAAAACAAAACAAATAGGTACAATAAATGAAAGACACAGAGGACCACAAAACTCATGTAGTGTTCAAAGCCAAAGAGTAAAAGTGGGTCTTCATTCCAGAGTTTGGGTCCTGTCCCCCCTGGTTTAAAGTCTCATCTTAGGCACCAGGAGCTGGAGCTCGCCCTCGATTTTAAAAGCTTAAAATCGATTCTAAATCGAGCAGGAAGCCAGTGCAAAGACGCAAGGATTTGTGTGATATGTTCTCATTTTTTGGTTGCTGTTAAAAGTCATGCAGCAGAATTCTGGACTAATAATATAAACCCATGATTAGATTCAACATACAGAAGCTGGTGCTACATGGTTATTTCATTCAAAAACAGTCAATTACCCGTAGAATTATGCTGTCCTTTGCCCTCTATTTGATATCATGGAGCCATGTTAAGCAGAGGGGATCAGGAAGTTCATTTGTACCTACACTTTCTCCTGAGAGGCAGAGGCGTAATGTGCCAGCTCTCCTCTGCCCCCTAAATGAGTGGGCAGGCTATTTAAGATCCTTAGGCAAAATAATTAATGCAGGAAATGATGGGAGACTCACAGAAGATTCATTGGAGGCGCTGACAAAATGAGTGATGGTCTTTCCTTAAAAGCTTGTGGCTTTTCAGGAGCAGCATCCATCAGTGACGCTGGAGGTGTGGGAGCTGCTCCATGTGTAATGTCATGTACATACAACAAAACGAGCCTGGGTTTACACGACAGGGCTAGGAGGAGGAGAAAACAGTATAAAGAGGGACGCAATTATTATTAAGAGTTTATTGATCAGTGGGTCAGTACAGTAGAGCAAAGCATAAACCGGGGTTGCAAAGGATTTCAAGATATAATTTACAAATTCTTACATGTTATCTCCCTCTCGACATAAACATCACTGGTTGAGCGGTCAGATCCACTGGCCCACAGGTTGGCTGGTGTGATTCCAGCTCCCACAGATGGACGCTGTCATTGTGTCCTTGGGCAAGACACTTAACCCACCTCGCCCTCGTATGACTGTGTGGGTGAATGGGTGAGTGGTTCCTTGTTGTAAAGTGCTTTAAGTGCCTCGAAGGTGGAATATAGAAAAATGTGAGCATTTACCATTTACCTTATAAATTGTATATTTTAGTGAACTAGGTCAAATCACTCAATATAAATAGGAGTTATGTAGGTGAAAAAAGTTTGAGAACCACTAGAGGTCAGTATAGTTCAAATGTAATACATAATATTATTAGTGCAAAGAGTATTTATCAATGAAAGCATTAAAAATCATTAAATTCATCGTCATTCAAGAGTATCTTGTGTGCCTGCAAGATGGGGCACACATAAGCAACCTATTTAAAGCAACACTGTGTAACTTTCTGGAGATGGTATGTGACATGATTCTGTGGAAACAGAAAGTTAAAACCTACTTTGTAACGATCTTCATCAAGTTAAATATGAATGTTAAATATGTATGTTGTGTACTGAACTCTGGGATATTATAGCCAAAAGAATATTTTAGTGGAGACAAGCAGGAGGAGATGCAAACCTGCTCAGAGTAAGGATGTATGTTTTTCAGTGCAATTAAAAAAAATATATATAAAAAAAAAAAAAGACACACTTTTGTTTTAGTTTATTTTTTGGCTAAAAGGTTACATGGAGGGACTTTATTATTATTTTTTTTAAAGGGCATTAAATTAAGTTGTAGGCTACTAATTACAGATTAAATATGTTCATTCCTACATCAATAACACTGTTGTTCTTAGAGGTGTTTTCTGCAGAGGTCATTGCTATGGCGACACCTCGGGTCACCCATGCACTTGGTTCAATTTACTTTGCCCTGGGTGCTCAGCTAATTATGCGTCCAATCATTCATCACGGGCGAAAACAAGGTGTGAACTGTGAGAGGGTGTGAGTGGCTTAACACCATTAACACACTGATCATGGTTAACCTAAAGGACAAACGATGGCCTTTTCTTTAGGCCTTTTCACATGTTCTAAACAGTTACGTGAAATATGAAGCTTAAGTTAAAGGTGCACTTTGTAAGTTTTCTAGTAGCGGATCCACCACCTGCTTGTTTCCATGGAGATGTACGGCTTTGTCTCTGGAAAATTAAATTTGTCTATCTCCATGGAGGCATGAAAGTAACACTACTACGCCAGTAATTTGTTGTAGAAACATCCCAGCTCACAGTAAGATATGTTTTAAGGTAAATTGTAATTGTTATTGGATAAATGCCTAATTCCTCCACCAGAAAAGCATCTTTAACAAGGGTTAATTTAGCCCGTTTTGCAATCGTGGTTTTTACTCTGACACACCCACTGATAATTACTATTACATAATTTATGATAGGACAAAGTGTACAGTTACATGCCTAAGTTTATTACTGGTTAAACATAATTAGTTTTTGACGTACACTTACAAAAACTTGCCCGTCCTACTCCCTTTTCCAAACTCAAAAGCATCTAAGATAAATCTGAAATGAAATTAATAAAGTAATCCAGTCAATTTGTATACCAGAACTTTATTTACCCCATGTAAAAAGTAAAATTTAAAAAAAAGGAAATTACTTATTTACAATAGTTATTTAACAGAAAACAAATGAAGCTGAAAGTTTCAAGCCTGTTGATTTTATTTCATGTAAGATACATTTTTCATTGAACCCTAACCCAGACATATTCACATTTTTATGATTGATATCCATAAATCGTAGATAACATAAGTGCTAGAAGTGACATAAACCACAGCAAAAACAAGCTGGCCATAATCCAAAAACGTTCATTTTGTCTTTTTTTTTTTTTTTTTAACTTCTTGGGTTATTTTTAAAGACATGACCCCAAGAAGTTAATATACAATTGGTCATGTTTTAAAATATGACAATGATTTTGAATTGCCATTTACTTAGAGTTAATGTTTACAACTATGAGATCTTTTTATTCATAAATCACAGTATACTTTCAAGACTCAAGCTAGTTTGATTAATGAATACAGCATTTAGTTCATTTATTTTGTATTACTAGCACCAAAAGGCCTTAAACTCACTGCTAATATTCAAGTTGAGTTATTCCCAGATTTTCTCATCAAAATCCAATGGTTACAAATTTAGTTTTAGTAGAAAAACCAGAGGAAAATCAGGCTCCAGATCCATTTCCCAAACTCAACCTTCAATTATTAAGACTGTTGAATGTACCACTTCTCTCTGCAGAATTAAAAAGGCAGATTTTCTTGAGCACATGATCTTCCCCGGCTCTCCACGTGAGCCTCAATTTCAGCCTCAATTTCGCTGGATGACCATAAAGCTACGGTCCTCTCCTCCACCTCTTCTCCTCTCCTCTTCCTCAACCATGTCCAAAAGTCATCTTCACACTAGTGCTGTTTCCTCCTGAATGAACAACCTGCAAGAACAACAAAAGAAAGAAAATAGTTAATGAAAACGTTTAGAATTAGGTTAGAACAATGTTGGGAAAAAATATAGAACATCTCTGACAAGTAATGCCATTTTGTTATTATCTACTGCTACTACTACAATATTTGTTGCGATATTTTGAAGAGGATAATATAATTGTAGATGGGACACTTTTTTGCTTTTAAAATACCTTGACAAGATTTTGGTGTGAATTATTACCGTCATAATCCCAAGTATTAAAGTAAAAAACATATCTCTTCATGTTGCCTGCACTGAAATGAATCATGGCATATGTAGTTCCCTATGTTTATAAGATGTTGCTATTATAAAACCATGCATTTAAGCAAAGGAACTTGTAATTCGATATACTGTGAAAGTCCACGATATTATTGTGAGACTTTTGACGATACGATATCACGATATTTCAATTATTATTACATCCCTAAGGTTAGTGATAACTTTTATGTCTTTGATTCCGCTAGACAAAAAGAAACATTTGCAGAGGTCTAAACTACATGATTACATATGGTGAGATGTATTAATAGCTAAATAATTCCAGCCTTTTGCAGTTATAATTCATATATTAAACATTAGGGATGTGCAAAAATATCGAAATATCGGTATATCTTATCATATAATGTGATGATACAGTATCGATATCGTGGGCTGCTGTGTCGATATCTCGCCAAGAGTATTTTAGTATATTTTACCAAATAATTTTGTGACAATGCTAGTTTTGTTGCTTGTTCAGAGGAAGGACACTCATTCATGCGACATATTTGACATTTTCACTGTTTATGATTTAAATGTTTGTGTTTCATATGAACTTTGCACAAGAAGTGTTTTAACAAAAACTTTTAGTATCGCAGTGATGATTTAGCAATTTTTTTTTATTGAACCGTATGAAACCGATTTGAAATATCAAATTGAATCAAAAGTGCACTGAATCGAGACATGTATCATATTGTGGCCTATGTATCAAGGTTTGCATCATATCGACATCTTCTTAATGATACCCAGCCCAAATAAACATCCAAGAATGCTGTCAAGACTATCAACACTAGCCCACAGATACACCCATGTAAAAATACTGTCCAAACTTTTTTACTTACTTATTTTTAATTTTACAGATGTTCTAAACCAAATGTGAATGTCTTGTAAATTAATTAACACTTTGTACCAAACTCCAATAGCCCTTTTTCTGTTACCATGGTAGCTATTGGCAGGCAGTAACCTTGACTATTAAGCTCAAATGATTCATAGACAAACTGAATAAACCACCTGACATTTAAACCAATGTACCAACATGTGGAGTGTCATCTTTAAGACCACTTGGATTGTTTCTAGTGTTTGCTGAAGTTATTGCAAAGTTGTTCTTTGTTTGTTCTGGCAGATGAGGGAGTTGAAAGAATCACATCAGATGCCCTTCAGTTAGATCCACATCTGTTGCCAGAGTTACTGTACGCCTTTATAGACACCCTTTTCATAAAGAAATGAATGAAAGGGCAACACAAAGGCAAAGGAGAGCCAATAAAGTTAAATCAAACACAACAGACGACAAACATCTTACTGACCCAGACTAAAAGCAACAGTTAAAGTAGCATTTGATGATATGGAGTAATACACTGCAGTGCACACATCTAATAAAACACATTTGTGTATTAGTGGTACTTTAGTTCAAGTGCTGCTGCAATAGATGATCAACATTTAATATTGGCCCAGACTAAATCAACAGTTTAAGAAGCATTTGGTGATAATTATGCTGGACAAATCTAATAATGAAGCATATTTTCAAGGTGTGTTGGGATGTACGTATGTGCTGAGATAATACCTGAACCACATACCCTTCCATTGGTGGGTGAAAGCTTAACTCACTGCACCAGTTACCCCAATGGGATGATGACACATGGTATGATAGCAGGTTTCCCAGTGGTAGATAATAACAACTATAGTCTTCCATAGTACAAATTACTAAACAAGCTGCACAATACGCCAGCAAATTATATCTGACGATGCTTTTAGCTTCACATTTACTTTGCAGATACAAGACTGGTTAAAGTCTTAGTAAATGGCTCAAGACCGAAACTGGGCAGAAATGGGGCTGGGCAAAATGCCATAAAAAACTTTTCTGGCTTTTCTGTTTAATGTACATCTGTGCTAAAACACACAAACATGGTTCCATCCTCTCCTTCTATTAATCATCCTCTGACTGACAGGCGGGTTTAAACGATCACACACAGCAGAACTCAGAAGAAGCAAATAATATTTAATAATAATTGCCCCTCTGCGATTACCAACTGTGATTATAAACTCAAAATTAGGGCTGCAACTAACAATTATTTTAGTAGTCAACAACAAAATTCTGGATTAGTTCAGAAATATTTTAGTTTTGTTTTGACATTTTGATATAATAATGGATTTGTCTTCTTTATAACGTCTTTTTTCATGCATTTTTTAGTATTTTTTTTGTAATTGGCTAGTCATGATTGGTCAATTCATTGGAGCACATCTCAAAATTATACTTTTTTTTTTTTTCTTTAGCACATTACAGACTCAAAAACAGAAAACTGTATTAAGATACCATGTGCAAGATCTGCGCTCCATGTTGTATCTGTGTTTGTGCTCCAGTCCATAGACATTAGATAATAATGGTTGTTAAAGGTGCATTGTGCAACTTTTCTGGTGAAGGGTCCATCACCTGCTTGTCTTCATGGAGATGTTATTGCTTTGTCTAGAATGTTCCACAGTAGAGATTAAATTTAAGGCAGACAACTATAGGCTACATTACAAGCCAGACTTGTGGAAATGCAATCCAAGGAATCCAGGGAGAATTATTGTATTTTTGAGCAACAGAAACACCCATAATTGACGGCACCAGACGATAGCAGGACAGAGGAGCTCATTCAAGAGGCTCCACTCAAACACTCACGACTACATTCATACAATACTCCATACAGATATACAACAACTCACCCTTATGTAACAGATAAGCCTGTTTCTGTCAATCATCATCATATCATCTTTGCATGTTTCCTAATGACCTCTTGTAAACTGTATTTATATTACTTTTTTTAAACTTACTGTACAAACCTTTATATAATTTATGTCTTATTGATACAGATCTATTGCTATTTTTTATTGCTACTTATTTAGAAGTTTATTACCCTGTTATTGTAATCTAATGTGACGTGTGAGCTACTGTGTCCAAGTAATTTCCCTTGTGGATCAATAAAGTCTGTCTAAGTCTAATGAATAAATGTTAGATATGCGTTTAATGTCATACCATGGAGCATTTCAGACAAAGCAATATCATCTTCATGGAGACAAGCTGGTGATGGACTCTCCAACACAAACGTTGCACAATGCACCTTTAAATAAAAAGTACAAGTTTAACGTGTTTTGTACCTTCTGTGAGTCTGGCTTTCCCACCCGTGGGCTGACAGAGGACTGTGGAGCAGCCGACACACAGCACGACGGTTTGAGCATGACTGAACACGGTGGTGATTTTGTAGCAACCTTCAAAAACACACAAAAGTGAGAAGAGAAAGCAGCGGGAACGTGTAAATCATTGACTTTCGATAAACACTGAAAACTCATGTGTCCGTGCAAGTGTTGAGTTAAGAGGCAATTTGCCACTCAATTTGACAGCCACACGCTTTTCTGTATGCCTTATTTGACACCCTAGTCACCGGAAGAAATAATGATAGGGCAACACATAAAGGCAAAAGCGCAAATGGACAAATAACAGCAGGCTAGTTTCCCCATCCAGCAGTAAGAGGACCCCTGGGAGTATATGTGCTTTGAATTATTTCATATTAAAAAGAAGTGAATACGTGATGAAGATGGCTTAATGGTTGAGATTGAACAGTTAAGATTGTTTCTAGGTTAAATCATCTTAACAAAGTACATGGTAAAATAATGTGTAATTAATGTCTTTTCTGTGACATAGGAGTAAACAGGAAAGAATAATTATGGCTTAAAAGTCCTTTGATGGATATTTATTTTGACAACTTTCTAATTACTGGAATAACACGGTTTGTAGTGGGTAGAAAAAGGTTGAGAACTAGTCTTTAAAATTAATGGCTGCTTGAGCAATAATAAATTAAGACAAATTAAACACAGATCTTACAAACCTGGACACTTAACATCCATAAAATATGAGTTGGGACATTGGACAAGGCGTTTTTTCTTGTGTCTCCTCTTTTCTACCTCCGGGGATGGGTTTAGTAGATCCTTTGCGAGCTGAATAATTAAGAAAAGAAAGTAAATATTTTATGTTAATGCAAATAAAGATTAGACTTTTTTTTTTCTTAAGAAACGAATAAGTAGATAAGCGATCCAGGACAGGAAGGAACAGACTGAAAATTTTCCAAGAGGTGACGACAACGTAACAACACTTGAAAAGAAAACTACGATTAATTTTAACGCAATTAACCCCTAAATGGCGACATTACTTTAGTATACCGTGTACATCTATTTTAATCTGCTGTCAAACCAAAACTAATATTTTTACACGCTCAATTTTAGCAACGTGGACAGCTCTTCTTGCACGTGCTTCGCCATTACGCGAGTGCACGATTTGTAAGCACAGAAAATCACATATAACGTGACAAGGCATAGCAGACCCAAATTTCAACAATATTATAGACGTTAATCTACTGAAATAACCACTTTTTACAGTCTGGTTGCACAATATTTGCTTTTTAACTACTTACTGGCATGTCTGCGTGTCTGGACTTTTACCGGAAATCACTGCCTCTCAATCCCGGAAGTTGGCCGCGCAATAATAAACACATTTTTAAAAAGCAACTTACAAAGGTACAGTTTTAAACTTTTAACATTTATAGTAAAAGTGTATAACCTATTTCACCTGTTTCTAACATCAGATATTTTTATTTTTTAATTAATTATTTTTTCTCAATATAATTTATTTTGTATTAGTGGTCTTAATTTGACCCAATTATATCTTATCGGTACCATTACTAAGATTAGGGCGACCAGACGTCCCTATTTACCGGGGACAGTCCCCTTTTTTGAGCTCTGTGTCCCCTGTCACAACAGATTTATCCAAAAAACAGTGATTTGTCTCAGTTTTATACAAGAAATCTCCCAGGTGTCTCTATTTTTGATGAATCTGATACCTGCCAACAGTAGAGAGAGGCATAAATTGTCATTTGTTTAGGTAAAATACAGAAAAGCTGCTTAAAATTGACCAAAACTCAAAGAAAATTAGTGCCGAGTGCGTTTTTTCTTAATTACGCACGCGTTTCACGATGTTTTAATACCAACTAACCCAAACCAGGGATGTCCTAGTTTTTTTTATTTTGAAAATCTGGTCACCCTAACTAAAATATTACATTTTTCATATAGACAAGTAATAATTTTGCTGACATAGCGAAAAGTTATGAAAAACAGTGTGGGTAAAAATGAAGAAAGAGCCCCATCTAGTGTCTAGTTCGTGTCCATGCCGCTTGTACTTCCCACTACGTTGACTACCAGTGGATCCGGGTGGAAGCAAAGTTTTTTGGAGTCTGAAAAAACACGTAGCCATCCCGGAATGTTTGCAAACTGCTAAAGACTGGCTGTCAGGGGAATGTAAAATACTTTGGATATATTTGGCGCTGAACACGTATCTGCGGTTGTCTTTGCGCATTTGGGATAGAGTGGAGTTTGATCCAAGATTGGTCCAAAACGGCGCAGTAGAGGCACTGAGGGGGATCGGAATTTACCGGTGACAAGGAAAAAGAGGACGCTTCCAACTACATGGGGCAGGCCTTTTAAATCACTACAAAGGAGACATCTACCAAGTATTAGGTCTATATGAAAGTAAGATCTTCAAGGAGTGAGTGAACTTTGTGCTATCCGCGCGCCATGGCAAAAAAGTACGATTTTTTGTACAAACTGTTGCTCATCGGAGACAGTGGTGTTGGAAAAACGTGTCTTATCATTCGTTTTGCAGAAGATAATTTCAACTCTACTTACATTTCCACCATTGGTACGTTACTGTGCTATTATGACATGTTGTGCCATTTTATTAAACCAAAACCATTACTAGTCTAAAATGTTTTTTTTAATGCATCTAGACCAGATTTCTTCCATTCTTCTTTTATTTTGAGTGCCTGAGAAAACTTACAAACTGGTTTCTGGTTTCATGTGGTGTGCTTAGACTGCTGTCATGTCTCAACTTGTCATTGAACTACCAGTCCACCACAATCTCTGCTGTTACTGTCTCATATCATTTTTTTTTTTTTTTTTTTCTTGTAGTATCTTCCCTGACCCTCTCCCCCATCTCTGCCTCTGATCTCATTCCTCTGTCTAGGCTCTCACAGGGTCCACCCACCCTCATTCCTATCTCTGTTAACCATCTCACTGCCTCCACAAGGACTGTAAAGTAGATTAGGGCATGTATAGCTCTACATGCGTCATAAAAGTCTCAACAAGTCAATGTAAAAGATGAAACAGGACTACGTCAGGACTAAATGGCCAAACCAGGATTAAACCAGAACTAAACCAGGGTTAAATCAATCAAACTTTAACCTTAGCATGACTTAATTATGCCTCAACTCTAGACTAAGGACTAAGTAGGGCAGATTAAACCAGGATAAAGACCAGGGCTTAAGGACTAAACCAGGTCTAAAATGGGGTTTTCCAGGAATAAACAAACCAGGACTTGACCAAGACTAAACCAGTAATTAATGCCATACCCAGCCTTAATCTGAGTAAGCAAAGACTAGACCTGGACTACAGATGAATCAGGGTGTTTCCAGACTATAGAAACAGGAATAAATCAGGAAATGTTGGTATCAAGTTTAAACCCACGCTACCAGGATGAAACCAGGGCAAAACTAGGCTTAGAAGTGGTGTCAAGAAGCTGGATTTTAGTATTTTAGAACTTTTACGATGCTGCCTCCTCCAGTTCCCAGATGGTCTCCAGTGATTTTGATTAAAGATTAAACAAAAACAGCCAAAACAGAACTATCAAACAGGAATGAGTAGCCTATGTTATGTTCTACAAAGAGAGGAAAAGAGAGAGAAGACACAAAACCCAAATATGGTCCGGGGGTGACCTATATATGAATGAATGGGGTGTGTGTTGGGTGGGTGGGTTTATGGTACATATTTATGCTGTTTTTGCTACATTTCTCATGCCCTTCCTATTTTCCCTTTACGTCTCCTTTAGGCATTGACTTTAAAGTGAAAACCATCGATGTGGATGGAAGGAAAGTGAAACTGCAAGTCTGGTAAGCGCGCACAGTTCTTATCTGCTAATGCGTTGTTGAATTTGACATTGTTGATAAGATAAAAAATCTCGTCCCAGTCGGCTCATTTTCCTGTAAAGTGCAGAAACATCCTCCTCAATATGTCATCTATGAAATAAAGAAAATATCTATATTATAGTTGACCCTGTGCAGCAAGACGAATTATCTTGTTTTTGTACATTCACAAAGGCACTACATGAATTACAAGGGCTGGGTATCATTAAGAAGTTGCCAATATGATACATCCCTCAATACAGTGCTCTTTCAATTTGATACGATATATTTCAAAACAAATTGATACAGTTTAATAAAAAACAAAGGCTAAATAATGGCTGTGATGCTAAAAGTCTTTGTTAAACCACTTCTCGTCCAACGTTAATATGAAAAACTTCCATTTTACTCATCAAAACAGTGAAAATGTCAAATGTGTTGCATAAAAGAGTTTCCTTCCACTAAACAAGCAACAAATCTGTAGCGCTGTGACAAAATAATTTAGTAAAATATACCAAAAAATACTCTTGGCAATATATCGATACAGCATCCCATGATATTGATGCTGTATCATCACATTAACCAATACGATATATATCGATATTTCAATATTTTTGCACACTCCTACTAATAACAAAATAATAATTTTCTCTCATCTTCACACGAGATGACCCAAAATATCAAATCTATTTGTTGTTGTTTTAATTAGAGATCTAAGATAAGAGAAGTTTGGTCTTTCCTGAATTGTTATACACTGGTAAACTACTATTGAAACTTTTAATAGATTTATATAAAAATACTATTACGTTGAAAATTTAAAATGCTGGTATATTATATAATTATATAAAAATACTAATTTTTTTAATAATCATTTTGGGTTTGAAAATGGGATTGAGTATCAAGCCTTTTCCTCTTTCTAGACCCACTATGTTCTCACACTAAGGCTCATTGTAAACAACAGTTACAGTCGCATCATTCACCTTCCCATTGTTTTAGTAAAAGTCATAAAAATGCCTCACAGCACTTTACACTAGTGGCCCTTTGTGTTCACCTTTACATCTGCGTGGCTGCTATTAAATGAAAATGAATTGCATGCCATTTATTTTAACGTGACAGGTTTATACTGTTCATTTAATCAATAAAATTTAATGAGACCGCTTCAAATCATTTCTTTATTAGTGTTGTCATAATATATAAACATGTCTAGCTCAGTATGCATGCTAAGGAAAAAGTTGAATACTTGGTATGTCACAGTAACCAAAATAACGTGATATTGCATCGTTAAGTCTCACAATAATGTTGTGGGCTGTCACAATATATCGAATTACAATTTTCTTTGCTTAAATACATGGTTTTATAGAAGCAACATCTCATAAACATAGGGAACTACATATCCCATGATTCATTTCAGTGCAGGCAACATAAAGAAATATGTTTTTTACTTGAATTCTTGGGATTATGATGGAAATAATTGACAGCAAAATCTTGTCAAAGTATTTTAAAAGCATCTACAATTATTTTATCCTCTGCAGAATATCGCAAGAACTATCGGACGGTGAGATACATATCATGATAATATTGTCCCGAGAGATTTGGATATCGTTACATCCCTATTGAATACTGAATTACAATTTCATTACCACAATGAAAATAAAAAACATTCTTTGTATGCAATTTTCAACACAATAAAATAGACTAAAATAAATCATGTAGTCTAAAATAACACTAGTTCTGTTAACATCAATACTACTCAAAAACCTTTACATTATCGGTAAATTAGCTTCTTTTCAACACTAGTTTTAGTATCGGTTAGTATGTGGTTATTTTTTTATTTCTTTGCCAACCCTATGATTATATTATGCATCTAATTGTGTACATGTACTTCATTTAGGGACACAGCGGGCCAGGAGAGGTTTAAGACAATAACAACAGCCTACTACAGAGGCGCCATGGTGAGTACAGGATGCCCATTAGACGGGTTAAATGGATAATTGGTCTGACTTCATCACCAGGGCTTTTGTGCTCTACCTGTAACTACCACCCACTCTAATACCCCCCATAGGGCATCATCCTGGTGTATGACATCACAGACGAGAAATCCTTCGAAAACATTCAGAACTGGATGAAGAGCATCAAAGAAGTAAGAGCCTTTACTACGCTGAAGTATTTTAACAACGCAGAGACAATCGCTGCACACAAGTTGTACAACAGGGGGTTTCAAATTTGGTGAATGCATGGTTTTGTCCTGGTTAAATCCTGGTTTAAATCCTGGTTTAGACCTGGTTTAGACTTCGTTTTAGTCCTGATTTTAATCCTGATTTTAGTCCTGGTTTAGACATAGTTTATACCTAGATTTACTCCTGGTTTAGACCTGGTTTAGACCTGGTTTTAGTCCTGATTTTAGTCCTGGTTTAGTCCTGGTTTAACTTCTGGTGTAGTCCTGGTGTAGTCCTGGTTTTAGTCCTGATTTTAGTCCTGAGTTTAGTCCTGATTTTAGTCCTGGTTTAGATCTGGTCTTAGCCCTGATTTTAGCTCTGATTTTAGTCCTGGTTTAGTCCTGGTTTAGTGCTGGTTTAGTCCTGATTTAGTCCTGGTTTTAGTTCTTGTTTAGTCCTGGTTAAGTTCTGGTTTAATCCTGGTTTTAGTTGTGATTTAGTCCTGGTTTTAGTCCTGATTTTAGTCCTGGTTTAGTCCTGGTTTTAGTTCTGGTTTAGAGGCGCTGCGTACAGGAGGAGTTGCGGCGTATACAAGGCAAAAGTTGACGCCCCAAACTATATGTAGGTTGTCAGAATTGCAGCATAATTTTACAGTTTACACACGCACCCACAATTACCGATACTGATACTGCTGCAGATGTGTACAGATGTGGACAGTTATTTTTTCTTCCAGTGTGTGTCGTGCCTCCCCAGTGGCTCTTTGGCGCCCCCCAGGGGAGGCGGGTCTCACCTATTGAAAACCGCTGTTGTACAACATTAAAGGACCCATATTATGTTATCTTTTGATCAAGGTGTTAATGTTGGTTCCTCATCACAAACACGCCTGGAGTTGTGTTTTGTTTTATTCACACATGTTTAAAGCACAAACCTGCTTATTTAGACTGAGCTCTTCTCTCAGAACAGAAAACACTCTGTTCCACTTTGTGATGTCATGTGGTAATACAGACAGTGTTCCTCTGTGTTTAATATCCGACTTGGAATTGACTATCTGTACTGAACAAAAGGTAAAAAGTAGCTGTTAACTTGAAACTACCACTACTGTGCATGACATCACAAGGGGAGCTTTGGAGATGTTGACAGATTAATAATAAAGGATTACCTGTACTCAAACATGTGAATTAAACAAAACAAACCTCCAGGTATGTTTTTGATGAGGTAACAGCAATATAACATGGCTTTAAGCTCACAAGAGTCAGTTTTTGCATAATATAGGACCTTTAAACCTTGACATGAAATTAAATTATACCAGTGGTGGAAGAAGTAATCTCTTTTATTAAGTACAGAATAGAGCAGCACAAAAAAACTTCAGTAAATGAGATCTAGGGTGAATCACTAATAGAAATGATCATGTTCAACATTTGTGTCCTTTTATAATACTTATGGTAAGCCCATGTAATCAATCCAGTGAGTTTCCAATCATGATTTTTACATGAATTAACTCAAGATCTAAACCACTCTCATTGACTGGTTGTCTGTATAGCTTTAAGTTCATGCTACTGGACTAACTGTGCCATAGCTGCAGAAATAGGCTCCTCATCTTTAATAATTGAATAA
Organism: Boleophthalmus pectinirostris; assembly: GCF_026225935.1. Lineage (NCBI taxonomy): Eukaryota > Metazoa > Chordata > Actinopteri > Gobiiformes > Gobiidae > Boleophthalmus > Boleophthalmus pectinirostris. Next base: position 28,494,592 of record NW_026571447.1, read on the forward strand.
TTCTGTTTCCTAGAATGCATCTGCTGGAGTCAGTCGGATGTTGCTCGGTAACAAATGTGACATTGAAGCCAAGCGGAAAGTTCCTAAGGAGACAGGAGAGAAGGTATTTACATGACCAGAATAATCAGTGGGCCCAGTAATTAGATCTGATTTCTGGTGTGTGTTTACTGTTTACATGCACAAAAGGAATGTGATCGTCAAAAAGCCTGGTGCTATGTCTCAGTTAATTAGTTAATTAGTGAGTCACGCTTGTATCTGGAAGACAAAATACAATGACAATACAATGACATACATTCTTCTTTCATTTTTGTGTTTGTTAGCCATGCTGTACAAGTGTAGATTCTGATCAGATTTTTGGTGTGCATGTAAACTTAGCCATTGAGAGGAGCAAATGAAGCATAATTATCATTACATGTGATGTGTTTGCCAAAGATAAACCGTGTCTATTTGTCTCTACAGCTGGCTAAGGATCATGGCATTCGGTTCTTTGAGACAAGCGCAAAGTCTAGCATCAATGTAGATGAGGTGGGCTAAAACATAACTTGTAACCATTTTATAAACACAATTTTTCTATTGCTTCATTTAATTTATCGAGATTTGTGATGTCTTCTTGAATTTTACAGTCCTTTTTGGCTTTGGCAAGTGATATTCTTCAAAAGTCCAACAAGAAAACAGTAAGGCCATGATTATATTTTTAAATTAATTTTATACAGCAGTATCTAATCAAACTATATTACGTAACCTTGCAACATCTTTGTTTAACAGGGTCATAGTGGTCGAGAGGTCAAAATCACCAGCAGCACAGAGAAAAAAGCTTCCAAATGTGTTCTTCTCTAGACGCTGGTCAGAATAATATTGCCATTTTAAGGACACTTCACTTTTGCTTAAAAACACATATCACATGTTTGGCTCCATCTTGTGGCGAAATGTATAAATGTACAAAAATATTTGGTATACTTGTAGAGAGGCAGACGGTTTTTTACTTTCTTATACTGTAACTTGGTACAGGTTTTCAGTTTTCAGGCTGTTTTGATATTTTTGTCATATAGGAAAAGCACACAGCTTAAACAATACCATTTTTAACTATTTCATATTAAAGGGAAGAAATATTTTATGTAATCTACATTGAGGAGGAAAAAATAAATAGTATTGGAAATGCTCTAGCCTGCACAGCCAACTAAATACAGACCACTATAGCTATGAATCGAGTAAAGTATATAGGCTTATGAAGGTGTAGAGAAAGTGGAAGACTGAATTGAGACAAGTGTAACATGAGATGACGGGGCGTATGAAGAATAATGGATTAAAGGATGTTAATAGTGGTGCTCGTGTGAATGGATACATTGCCTTTTAGGATGAGTGGTTTGATAAATGTAATACTTTCAATGGCTGTCTGAAGACCTTATAGGAATTTATCTGACATGACCAGTGTGTCCATGATTACAAATGTGTGTAGTTTGAGTTGTTATTTCAGTTACTTTGTGTGTGTATTTGCACACGTCACACACCTGCTGAATTAAACTTGTCTTTGGCTTTGTATTCAACACTCACTTGTGGTATCTTAAACTTTCTACTAAATCAGTAAATCATCAATCTATCGCACATTCTCTGTTGTTTGTGGATGCTGTGGGCAGATTCAGGGCCTCAAAGATGCTTCACTCATAAACTAAACTAACTTTAAAACCTCTTAATTCCCCCCCCCGCCTATCACTCTTACCTCCCACCTCCACTTCACTGTGATGGTATTTAAAGACTGCAGCCTTGAGCCGAGGGCCGTCGCTAGGCAACCACCCCTCCCGCAGCATCAGCACCACGGCGGTGCGCGCGCTGTGCCGCATCTTCGCGCGGCCTATACGTTGTGCGTGCCTTGTCATCACGCAGGGTAGGTTTCAGTTTGCAAACACGATACACCGCGTTCACAGCTCTGGGTGGTACAGGAAAAGGGCAAAGAAGATGGATAAATATAACTGATGTACTTCAGCTATGTGCTGTGTCCGGACATAGAGGGCGTAGATTTCGGATGACGTGAGCTGGGGAACAGTAGGCCCATGGTAAGCCTGCAATATACAGACTAGTGTAGGCAAATACATAGAGTATGATGAACACACGGGTTGAACGGGATACCCGCGTGACTGCAGGGAGAGGCAGAGGAGAGGGGGTGTCTCGGTTTTGAAGTGGACCACTGCAAAAGCACCGCAGGCCATTGCGCTCAATGAGATTTTAGCCTTCGCAACTTTCTGTTTTTGGCGCCGCAGATCGAATCGGTGTATTTGTTTGCATTTCTTCACTGAGACACTTATCGTGCCGATGTCGTCCGGTCCCACAGCTTTACAGAATGACAGGATGCTAAACAGCTAAGGTGAGGGGGCAGCAGATGCTCGGATGGCGCTCCTCGTGACAGCAGTAACCCCAGACTGAGCGCCGCGTGCCGGGGCTGTGGGACGGTGAATACCTGAGAATAAAATATCACGATGATCAGCGCTGGGATACTGCAGGAGCCGCGGCCTAGACCTGGCACTACCGCAATGCCAATACTTGGAGGCGTGAAAGGGGACCACAGGATGGGAAGATGTTAGCAGATAAACTGAACAGTAAATAAATGACAGTTGACACTCACGTGTGTTCGTAGTGTGTACAACAGCATCTAACAAGACTTATTCCTTTATTACCACATGACATTACCTTATAGGCTGTGTGTATCATGATGGCCTGTGAGCAGCTCAGGGTCATGAGTACATGGACTCAGCCTCAGAGGTGAGTGCAGTTTAGTGGCTCATTTCTTTTGCTGACTGTGTTCTTGGACTGGACCTCTTCATGGGGCACTGCGGAGGACTTATGGCAGCAGCAGCCTGATGCATAACAGTGACTGAGTGGATCTCTATGCCAACACTTCATCTGTCAGTGTATTTAACTTTATGAGCTGAGCTCTTCTCCGGCTGCACCTCCTCCTCTCCAGCACCATGCCCTCCCCCTCTGACTCCAGCAGTGTGGCGTCGGGGTCCAGAGGGTGGTCGGACAGCCGAAGGGGCATGTCGGCGCGGGGCAGTGCTCGTCTGCTGCTCTACCTGGGATTGTGCCACCTGGGTCTAGGCGCTATGGTGTTGGCCTTCTCCTTCACCAGTATGGCCTTCACCTCCTCGGCTCGCGTCAGGCAGTCCTGTCCCTTCTGGGCGGGCTTCTTTGTAAGTATAAACAAGACCACCGCTTTAACGAGAAGTATTCAGTCAAGCTAAAACTGTTATCTATTCCAGGTGGTTGCATCAGGAATTGTTGGGATCATCTCTTGGAGGAGACCGTTGACTTTAGTGGTAAGTACGCAGATTATAGTAGGGATACAAACCAAAATCTGGAGACTGCAGCGCCCACTTCTCCTAATGAAATGCCCCCGCAGCGTTTAAGTATGGGTGAACTGCAGAGGACAAATTTTTATTCGAGGACAGTAAAGTGCACCTTTTGATAATAAAACCATCGCAATTCCCTGATGTATTACAGCTCTGTAGTTGGTTTGGCTTAACTGTTATCCCTCTGGCCCACAGGTGTCTCTGTTCATGCTGCTGTCTGCAGTCTGTGTGATCCTGAGTCTCGCGGGCTCCATGCTCTCCTGTCAGAACGCACAGATGGTCAAGAACATGCTCACCTGTCAGGTACAAACACTCTTCTATTGTCCTTTATCATGTACCGGGCTGGTGAGGCTGTAAATGGGCCATAGAAACATATTTGATATAGACATAGGTCCTTCTGCAAACATGTACAAAGAAGAACATATGTGTGTTAAATGTTATGGCTGTCTATGGGGAGACAAGTAGACGCCATATCTGAGCAAATTAGGGCTTAGTATAACCTACATTTTCACATATAAATACGTTGTTTCCTATTATTTTCTGTACACATAGTTGTTTTTTTATGAACTCCCACGCTGCTGTAGTCTCGTGAGTGCAGTTTGCGTCATATACATAGAGATACATATTAGTTTTGAGAGCTTTAGTCATGCCTCTTTGTAGTTGACTAATCAATCAGCAGGGCGTGTTTTTACTTCAGGATTTATTTAGTTGAGTACTGCCCTACTTAGTGCTGGACTGGTTACAAGTGTCTGGCTAATTCTGAGCAGAGTGACTGAGCAATGTGTAAGTTTCAATGACTCTGCAACTGTCTAAATGTTTAAAGAGCCCATAATACACGGTTTACTGATCTTTCATGGTGTTGTTTCTTCATCAAAACATACCTGGAGTTGTGTTTTGTTTCATTCACGCACATTTAACACACAAACACTACACCTTCACTAGAATTATTTGGATAATTTCCGTGCTGCAATTGCCAGTTTGTTCTGAATTAAAGGTAAAAGGTCGGTGTTAAGAGATGTTGTGGTTGTGTACAGGTGGAGAACGGTCTGTGTGTCTGCTGTGCCCCCACTCACTCCTGCTCCATCACAGAAGAAGAGACCCTGGTCCTGTATCTGAACGCAGACTGCCACTCAGTGCGACATCAGCTCAAAGTCAGTTATTATTCATTCCCCGAGAGATTATTTTTGGCAGATTAACAATTACAACATCCCTCTGTCTAATGTATCTGTTGGCAGGACCTTTTGTTCAGTGCGTGTGGCCTCAGCATCCTCTCCACCATCATCTGTACTCTCTCCACTGTCACCTGCAGCATTCACATATTCTCCCTGGACCTTGTGCACCTGGTGAGCAATAGTCATTTATTTTTTTAGCGTATGCTGCCAAAATACTACAGCAAATCAAAATCAGGTTTACAGCAGATCTAAGCCAGGACTAAGACAGATCTATACCAGGACAAAATCAGGTCTATGGCAGATCTAAACCAGGACTAAGACAGGTCTACACCAGGACAAAATCAGATCTATGCCAAATCTAAACCTGGACTAAGACGGATCTATACTAGGACAAAATCAGGTCTACGGCAGATGAACCAAGCCATGTCTGAACTAGGACTGAACTAGACTTAAAGATGCATTGTTTAACTTTTCTGGTGCTTTTCTCCATGGAGATGTTATTGCTTTGTCTGGAAAGTTCCACAGTATGGTATTAAATCTTTCTATCTTCATGGAGACCAAACCAGACCAAGTTACTGGTCAGATCTATGTGGAGACAGCCCCACTCAGAGTCAGAATGTCTGTTTTACTAGATATTTTTGAGCTATATTTAATGTCATACTGTGGAACATTCCAGGCAGAGCAATGGCATATTAATGGCAACAAGCAGTTGATGGACCACCACCCAAAAAGTTACATAGTGCACCTTTAGACATGGACAAAACCAGGGTTGAATCTGTTCTACATCAGGACTCAACTAGGCGTAAACTAGAATTAAACCAAGGCTAAACCAAGTCTAACCCAGAAGTAAACTGGGTCTAAAACAGGATCAAACATGAAAAAAGCAGAACTAAACCAGAATAAAATGAGCCAAAATCAGAATTAAACCAGACTAAACCTAAACCACTAAAGCAGGACTAAAGCAGAATTAAAGCTGAAGGACTGAACCGTTAGTACAGTTATTAGTTGTCTCTCTTTTCTCTATTCTTAGCTGGCTCCACATCGCACTCGTTCTGTCAACCCAGAATGCACCACTCCACAGGACGCCTTTCTCACTAACATCATGGACTTTGAGGAGTTTGTCCCACCAATCCCCCCTCCCCCGTACTATCCTCCCGAATACACCTGCAGCTCAGAGACAGACGCACAAAGGTACTTGACGAAATTCACCACATTAGTACCACTTTAGGGTACCACTTATGGTTAGGGTATTCATTCCTTAATCATTCTTGATAAATTATTATTTCATTAAGAATAAAAAATGTAAACTTTGCACATGCATTGTTAACACTATGAAAAGTGTAGTTATTATTAAGTATTACCAATGGTTTAAATAGCAGAGAGTACATAAGTGACATAATTTTTCTTTACCTTATTTTATAAAACAAACAAACTTAATTCATAGACCTCAAAAAACATGTTCTGAAATGCATGTGACTCTTGTATTATATAATCTCTCAGTGTTAATGTTGCAGAATGTGTTTATGTGTGAGCTTCTGAATGATTTTTCCAACATCATTCAGCCCTACTTGATTTTGCATAAACCTTCTTGCTGATTAAACATATTTCATTTCTCTGTATTGATTCGAAGCATCACTTATAATGGGTCTATGGAGAGTCCAGTTCCTCTTTACCCCACGGACTGCCCTCCTCCTTATGAAGCTGTGATGGGACAGAGAGCTGCCAGCCAGGTCGGTCCAAGATTGACAAATAACATAAAGTTACACAAATATTTGTTTCTGAAAATAGTCTTTTTTTCTTGCGAAGGGAACTATGTTTGATGCGAATGGAGCTGAGGTTTCTGGAGAGCGGGCAACATCCACAGCTTTTAGTGGTGAAGGTAAGAAATGAATCATCCCTGTACTTGTGATTCTTTTCATAGGGCCAGTGTTAAAAAGGCCTAAACACTGACCTTATACTTTAAACTTGTATGTACTTTTGAAACATGTAATGCGTTACAATTTGTTAAAGGACCATTATGTAACTTTTCTGGTGAAAGGGTTACCACCTGCCTGTCATGGACACTTTTTGATTACTTTTGAAATAGTACTCTGACTTGTCATGAACTTTTGTCTGCCCACCCATGGTCATAATTTGATTTAGAATATTAAAAAATAATAATAATCAAGATTTTTTTTCTCTCATATTGATCAGTCTCAATTTTCAATGTCAGTTTATTTAGTCTTATCAAAAACAAAATCACAATGGCTCTTAATTTCATGAAAATGAACAGTGCAGACTTTTAATCTGTGTAATTTAACCACATTATTTCAAAAGAGTTTGAACTCTGCTCCAAACCACATGATTTTACAGAGTATTGACTGTTGAAACACTGAAGATTAGACATGATTGATTCACGATCTTTCAGTGAATTCCCCTAGCCAGGCTGGCGCCACCTCTGTTCAATTTCATTTCTCTTCAGTGTCTAGGTCAGGAATCGGAATACAATAAACGGTTTGCAAGAACCCCGGAAGTGTGAGTTTGAGCACCAGCCAATCAGTGAAGAGCCATATATTCTGTGTTGGCAACGATTCCCAAGATTGAGGATTTAAAGCCAGAACAAAAAAAAAAGTTCTTAGCCTCGTTAGCTGCGATTGGTTAAATGAAAAAAGTACCCATCTACTGTCGAGCGAATAAATTTTAATGCTGCGAGGTCAGACGGTTTCTACGAAGTGAAACCGGCTGAAGAATCAGGCTAGAATTCCCCAGCCCTACTAATAGTATACTTTTACTATTTCTATTCCAGTGTCTATGGACAGTGGATCCCTGCTTATGTCTGAGATTGTGGACATCCCAGACGACTCCTCCCCCTCAGAGGACTCCTGTCTGATGGAGGTGGGCTTGAGGCCCCAGGGGGAGCGAGGGGTGAGGAGCACCAGTGAGGGGGACACGGGCGAGGGCAGCACCTACATCAGCTTCCGTGGACCCCCATCCCAAACACCAGAGAGCCCACTGGCAGGAGGGCCCAGAGCGAGAAGGTTCCTGAGGTCAGAGAGATCCAACTCATGTTCCTCCCCCAGCACAGCCACCATTACATACAGGTAAGACTTCAACACCAGTCATTCAGTAAATATTCGAACCACAATTATTCATATTATATCGCCCTTTTCGTAGAGTTTTTAAAGGTGCGTTCAGACACATACCATCAGAAAAGCACAACTCGAGACTATCACAACCTCTTATTGAACAAAAGACAAGGAATCAATGACGATGACCATGCTTGTAGTATAAAAACATACTTGTGACACAGCAAAAAAGTGAAAAAGAATAGAAAAATTGTGATATTCCTTCTCCCAACTCTGCAGGTCCCCAGTATCGCGCCGTCAGGCTTTGTTAACCAGCAGCTGCTCCCAGTTGGAGGCGATGGCTGCCTCTATGGGTCCTCATCAGTCTACTGTCCCAGAGATCCAAGTCCGGCCCTCTACTCCCTCCACCCAGGGAGCAGGACCAACCCCATCTCCAGCGGACAGTAGACAGACCTCCCAAAGCCAGGGGGCAGTTCAAAACCTTCCCCTGTACTTGAGGCGGAGAGCGGGGAAAGGCGATGGAGGGAGAAGGAGAGAAAACGACACTTTCCTTGGTCTGGTGAGGTCTCATAGTGAACCTGGCATCGCCTCTTCTACAGATACAGGTAACTGAGACTCTTGGTTTGGACCTGTTGTAGTCCTGGTTTAGTCCTTTGTTCTGGTCCACTCCAGGTTTAGTTCCAGGATTATTGTTCATTCAAATTCAATTTTGATGCAGTGTTTGTGTAAGTGTGATCACAGTCTGAGTGTTCCTGTGGTCTTGTCCGATTCCCGATTTAGTCCCTTTTTATGTGATACATGCGCAATTGTGAAGCCACGCATGGTTAAAATGTGATATTTTGTTACAGAGAAAATCTGCATTTTTCTTCTCATATGTAAAAGTGATAGCTCTATCAAGTTTTGAACATAAAACTTTTAAAACTATTACTTTCATTGTGATGTATTTATATGGAGAAATATTTGTATTTTTAGTATCATTATTATTATTTTTAGTATTATCCTGACTACTTTACCTATTCTCCTCTCCAGTTGATTTTGGATCTGGAAGCAGTAAGGAGGCTTTCCTCACATCGACTGACACAGGTAAACAACATTTCACTCAATGTTCTTATATTCAGGACTTCACTAAATCTTTACTTTTGTCATCTAGCCCAATGGTGGTAAATTTCTATGTTGACTAATTACAGTTCGACTTGTTCTAACCATTTTATACATATTTGAAGATTCTGATGTATACAATTCTAGAGTATAAAACATAAGAATGTAAAAATGTGAATACATATGACATATAGATAGATAAAAGTACAATTTGAAAAGTAAAAACACAAACTGACTAACAATATTAAGCTAAAAAGTTAATATCAAGCCCTCAGTATATTGTTAGTGGCTAAAGTCTCTTCTCTTTCTTGTTCTGCAGCTCCAGGATCTGAAGCCTGTCTGTTGCCTCGTGTTCCTCCCACTGCTGCTGCTCTGCCCCGAAAAGGCAGCGTCAAAGCCGTGTCGACAGGAGGACATGTACCCGCTAAACCCTCACCCACCTCCCCACGACGCCTGCCCAAAGACTGCCACCGGTCTCTAGGGGATCTTAAGGTACATCTAAAGAAGAACTTCTGTTTCCACTTACACATTAAAAATCTATACTGACTTGAATTATAATTGGTATCCCTTATCAAAAGTATATTCATTCATGCATGTTTGAAATAATCCTGCATTGTCCTGTGTGTGAGATGTGAGTACAGAGCTCAAAAAAATATGTTTTATGTTATATGTTTTATTTTATGTGGTTCATCTAATAATTCAGACTCTGGTAATCTATGTGAGTGAGTAAAATGTTGTTTTGGAGCTTATGTTGTTTACAGTGAAGAACATGTAAAACAATTATCTACTTGACAGTTTAGCAATAAATACCAGAAAAGTACTTTATATCTTCTTTAACACTTTTACTTTTCACAGGTGACTCGAGTTTTGATGGCTCGCTTTCTTCAACGCTCTAAACGTAACTTAGCGCCTTCTACTGAGCATGCGGTAAATAACACACAAGGCCCAAAGAGGAGGGGAGGGTCTGAAGGAAATGGCCCGAACCATGGTCCTCCAGAGCAGGTGAGCCTGTGAGCTAGGGCAGTAGTCCTTCTCTTTAGTCATCTAAGAATTTATTTAGTTCAGTTACAGCTCCACAGTGAGACCATCTGTGTATCATTAAATCTTTATCAAGTACAGTATATCTATGTTTTAAAAGGTGTTGAGAGCCCCTTGGAACACCACCCGAGTTCATCCTAACCAGCGTCAGTCTCATCATCGCGGACACCACCACTCCCACAGCGACAGTCGACACAACCGCTCCCACAGCAGCCACGTCCCCGAGGGAATTCACCTGCGCAGCTGCGGAGACCTGAGCTCCTCCTCTTTTGCATCGCTACGGCGACTAGTGACTCCTCATGGGTCGTCTGGAGCGTTGTACTCGGAGTCTGCACTGTGAACATGAAGGGGAGGCGAGAGACAAGTTTCAATGGAAGGACATAAAACTGATGCCTCCCCCTGTCTGTTCATTTTCTAAGCTAACAGCCTTATGAAGTGGTGCTTTCATTACAAACTGAGTCACTGGATGTACACATCAGAGAATTCCACTCACTGGTCATTCGTCACTGGATGAAGACAAACTAGAAGAAACTTATGTGTTATATCTTACCAGCCTCTTAAGTCTTTAATCTGCAAACTCTAACAATACTTGTGTATTTTACACTCTGCACATGCTATTGCTTTTTAGGGCATGGCGCTGATGAATTATTTTAAAATCAAGTTTTGTCTTCCATGTTAAGCGTTTTAACAAACCAGTCCCACAATGTGATCAGCCCAAATAAGGTGCACTGTGTCACTTTTCTGATGGAGGGTTCAGTATTATTGCTTTGCTTAGACTGTCCCACTTAGAACCTTGAATAACGTGTATTCTCACTGTGAGCGAACTTGCCTCTTCACAGATCTGATCTGTAACTTTGCATGGTGATAGATTAGTTTACTGCTGTGGATCTTGCCACAAACAAAACAAAGCAATAGCATTTCTATGGGGACGAGCAAGTGGCCTTCCAGCAGAAAAGTTACACTGTGTACTTTTAAATAACACATCCACAGACTCCTGCACCAGAGTAAACATTATTTCACCAACTCATTTTGAGTTGCATTAATTTGAGACTCCCCATTTGAAACACACTCCACACACAGACTCACTGTATGTGATGCTACAGGGCCATGATGGTTTCCTTTACCTCTGTGCATGTTTGGCTATAACCACAAGCACCTTGTGCATTAGGTCCAGCTGTCTTTGTAACTGCAAGTAAGATGTTGTTTGAAAGCCCTACCTGCATGTTTTCAAAATGTTAAATAGCCTATTTATATTCTGTGCCCTCTACGTTGGTGGTGATGGTGACCGTTTGAAAAGTGGAAGAGGTCACATTGTTGAGTTTTGAGGCTGACCAGATGGCTCTTCTGCATCTTTAACACATTCAGATGGTGTTTGGACAAAAATAATAAATATTCACCTACAAAGCCTTCTAAAGGTTCACAGGAGGGTAAAGATGTGACCTGTTCTGCTGGGGTGCAGGATTCAAACATGCTTGCAATAATGTACAAACCCTTTCAGGGTACACCCCTCATGGGGACTACGGTGGTCAGTTCTTTGGCTGTGGATGCACCAGTGACTGTATCTTGTGTTATTAAGATGTGAAGTTTTTCTTTGGAATGTTAAATGCAGATTTAGGCTGGATCAGACATTACGTAAAGTGAACACAGCTCTACAGAGACACTTAATTATATAGGCACTGAGATGTGTTTCTACCTCCTGTCTTGCAAAAACATTATTTATTACAATATAAATGTCTATGGCAGGCTTAAAGTATAAGACTCTGAAGCTGTAAATGTATAAATATGACAAGTTTAAGGTTTTAAAAACAAGATAAAAATGCAAATGATGTATTTCACAGTATTAAATAAATTGACAATTGCGTTTATGGAGTTTGCCGTTTAATCCAGCTGTACTAGACCAGATTAAACCTTTGCCTTATTTTTTCCCCCACTGTTATTGATACAATAATCATTATACTACAAGTTCTTGAGCGTCTTCACTCCACTTTAAGCCAGCCCCTTTCAACCGTCCTATTGGCTACTCGGAGTGAAAGCCCATCCTGGTGCGATGCCTCGGCCCAGTCACATCGCTGCGTGTCAGATGGAGCCTTCAATGTTCCAACCCCTTTTACCACTCGCAAAGAACTCTGGGAAGTTTAGTTCGCCTGTTTTTTAATAAAGAGAGGCTCACTGAGGCTGTGAACTACAATTAGCACGTCCTGGATTTAGGAGACGTTCACAGACTTCAAGTTTGACAACAAAAGGCAAAAGAGAATAGAGTTGTATTAACAATTATCTAATTAGGGAGCAGGGATACGCACAAAATAAGACCATGGTAAGTATTTATTATTAAAGAAAGGTTGAAACTGAAAGTAAATGATTTTTTAAATAGCTTTTATGCATTTGTTGTCAGTGTGTGAAGAAAACAATACCAGCTAATGCGCTTTTTCACTTACTGGTGCTCTAATAATAGTGCGTCTCCTACTTAGCCTTATCGCTAATCTTTGGTGGATTTGCGTTTTGATGTCTAAAGGGTACATCAACGAATCAAAATTTTAGTGATGATACTTTTGCGAAACTGCCAAAACCGGCGGGGTGTTCGAGATCAAGTTGTTTATGGCTAGGGGACTGACTGACTGCAGTGCGCGGGCATGAGAGGACTTCTGATCAAAACCGTGCGTAAAACCGCACGGTGGGCGGCCCAGCATCAGAGACTAAAGCGTACATTTGTGTTGCACTCCTCGTCGTTACAGGGAGACAGAATCTGCAATGGTGTACAGAGCAAAAAGGCGTTGCTGTCAGACCCTCAGCTGTTTGACGCTCAGTTTGAGGAGCTGGTGACGGAGTTGACCGAGAGGGACCTGACAGACCCCGCGCTCACGGACGCACTGCAGCGGCTGAGAGAGGTTCGGCCTGTGTGTGTGCTGGAAGACCCATGTGAAAGAGATGCTCATTATTAGTGTGTTAAAACGCTTTCTCATGCAGGTTTTATTGTACAATGGTCCTGGAGGAAAGAGGAACCGTGGCTTGTCTGTGATTGGCTCGTTACGAGAGCTTGTCCCGCCCCCTGAGCTCACACAGGATTTAGTACAGCGGGCTCTTCTGGTTGGATGGTGCATTGAACTAGTAAGTATACGTATGATGTACAAGTGCACTTCAAATAAACTAATTAATGCAATACATGTTTCCTGTTTTTCCTTTTAAAAAATCATTATTCTCCTTTGATTATAGCTCCAGGCTTTTTTCCTCGTAGCTGACGATATTATGGATGGTTCTGTCACTCGAAGAGGACAGCCCTGTTGGTACAAGAAGGTTAGTTTTTAATTTTACTTATTTATCAAGTAATTAAACTTCATTTGAGTGCAATTTGTCACACACATTTTATGTTATATTTAAGGATGGGATTGGTCTTGATGCCATTAATGATGCATTCCTTCTGGAAGCGTCAATCTACAGACTTCTGAGAAAATTCTGCAGAGACCAGCCTTATTATGTTAACCTTCTTGAGCTGTTTACAGAGGTAATACATCTGTTGATTGTACAGTATTGACTATTACACGTGAAGGCCCACACACATCTATATTCAGACCATCGTTTCTGTTACAGACGTCCTTTCAGACAGAGCTCGGTCAGGCTCTGGACCTGATGACTGCTCCTCCGGGTCACATTGACCTCAACAGATTCACTATTGAAAGGTAAAATGAATTTCTATAGCTGAAGCAAACTTTGTGAACAGCCCTGGGGTATCTTATCTGGATTATTTGTTCTTTCAGGTACAGGGCTATTGTAAAGTATAAGACTGCATTCTATTCATTTTATCTGCCAGTGGCTGCAGCTATGTACATGGTGAGTGCTTTAATAAATCAGTTTTTCAGATGATGACTGTGTGCAAGTGACACAGTTCATATGATGTTGAGGACTATCGGAATTGTAAAAACTACATTTTTTCAGGCTGGAATCACTAGTGAAGAGGAGCACAATAATGCCAAACACATACTACTTGAGATGGGAGAGTTCTTTCAGATACAGGTATGTCTTCTATATTTTTATTTTGGTCATATTACTACCATGCACTTGTTGTAACATGTGTCTGTGACAGGATGATTACCTCGACTGTTATGGAGACCCGGCTGTTACTGGGAAGATCGGCACCGACATCCAGGACAACAAGTGCAGCTGGCTGGTGGTGACGGCGCTGGAGGTCATGACCCCGGAGCAGAGAGTACAGTTAGAGGTAGGAAAACAGTTCCTCTTCTTCTTATGATTGCACACACAGATATAAGATGTACATTTAGTAAAAAGATTCATCAACATTCAATATAAAGGTGCACTATGTAACCTTTTAGAAGAGAGAACACCATTTGCCTGTTTATAAAATGTTACTGATTTGTCTAGAAATTTCCACAATATGCCATTAAACTTATTTATCTTGCATTTATTCAATATAGGTGTATTTCTTGCACTAAAACACACTGAAAAATATGCATTGTTATTGTGGGCAGGGTCACTTTTCTACAGTGTTGATCTGTAAATTGTTCAAATCCCCTAGAGAAACAAGCTTATTCACATGATAGAATGATTTTAAAATAGATTTGTTTAATGTCACACCGTGGGACATTCAAGGTAATGCAAAAAGATCTTCATGAATACAACTCCAACATCCCCAGTGGCCAGTGTCATTATCTCTGATCTTGTAAAAGCCTGTAATTTTTCATAGACAGCTCTTGCAGCAACAGTGACTCATTGCTTTTAAAGAACGCTAGCCACAACATACACTCGCATAGTAATACATATATTTTTACATTTCTATCCTTCCTCAGGCGTGTTACGGTCGTCATGATGAAGCCAGCGTGGAAAAGGTCAAGACATTGTACAACACTCTACAAATGCCAGAACTGTATCGCAAATATGAAGACGAGAGCTACCAGCGCCTGCAAAAACTCATTGCCCGCCACGCTGAAAATCTCCCCCATGCGGTCTTTCTGAACTTTGCCAAGAAGATCTACAAGAGAAACAAATGAATAATAGACATTTTCCCTTAGAATGTGCATCAGTATGGATATCGTGTCAAACTTCAGAGGTTACAATATAGGATCACATCTTTCCTAAGGCACAAAGAAGACTAACTTCAAATCTTGGAAGATACGATTTAGGATTTTACATTTTCTATCAGCCTTATGTCATATCAGTATCTGGGCAACAGGCATGTAGTTTGTAATTTATTAAGTGGCAAGAATAGAAGGCATGAGATGAATGATACTACTGGCTACTGTTTTATCAGGAGAAGTTTAATGGCTCACTAACTTATTTTATGCAAGTATATTTTTATATTGCTGTAGTATGTTGACAATTCAGAATAAATAATAAATGACATCACATCCTTTGCGTGTTCATATCCTGTTTATGTAGCAGAAAATAAATCTTATGCCAAACCCTCTCATTATTACAACAATCGTAATGAAATAAAACCAATATTGTTTTTGTTTTCCCTGAAATATTATGCAATAGACAAATTAAATGCAATTCTGTCTTGGATTCATTCCATTAGGATGTTATTACGAAAAGAAAATCATTGAAAAACATTTATTCTAGAATAAGCTGGCACTGCTCCACAGATCTGACCTGGCAGACTTGTCCTGCTGTCACTTTTCTTTAATGTCATACTGTGAAACATTTTGGGCAAAGCAATAACCAAAAGAGTTATACAATGCACCTTTAACAATGATAAACTTATGTCGTATTTAAGTCAAGATTCCACAGAAAACCATATCTCTGAGTGACAATGGGGCAGTAAAGACAACAAAGGAAACTGGATTTAAAGAAGAAGTGTTGTCAGTCAAGCTTAATGCAAGTAAAGTCTACTACAATATGACAGCGTGAAGTGTGATGGATTGCAACATAATGAGCACTCAGCAGCAGACATCCCGTTACATTAGAGGTGTGGTTGATTCAGGGGTGATAGCCTGAATCTGGTTTATAGGCTCTGTCAGGGGAAGGTGGTCTTTGGTGATGGGGCGGGAAAACTCGCGAGAAACGCCGAGAACTGCTCCTCGGGAGGTTCAGGCTGGGTATCTTCGTGCGTCCGACGAGATGGAGAGCTGCATCTTTCTTCACCTTAATCTTCCTGTGAGTATTTTATGATCATTTCTATTTTTATAATTACTTGAAAATGTGTAAATTCACAAATAAACACGCAACGAATCAAAATCTTATCATCTGACTGGGACCCTTTGGTAATTGGGTGTTGTTGGTTATAACATGTAACTGGTTTTGTTAAAATCTAGCATACAAAACGCACAGATGTGAGATTTGTTTTAAAATGTAACAATATAATGGCTAATTTCGGGGCAATTTCGTGGGAGGAAAGGCCTGGTACCGACCGATGCAGCTACTCAGGGACCCCCTCCTCCTCCTCCGCGCTCTCGCATCCTCCCAGTCTCCGCCAGGTCCATATGATCAATAACACACTACATCCAAAGAGGTAAACATGGTGCCAGCTTAATTTGGAGTCGAAAATGAACCTCTGATGTTGTTTTATCAAGGCCCCGTGTAAGCAACATCATTCATATTCAAGTAATGCTGAGAAAATAGCTTGTGAGCGCTAACCTTCAGTGGATGGGATGTTGAAAAGGCAAGCACAGTGCAGCCGTCCGATCATTTCATGCTCCAATTAAAACCGTGCACTGGACACGAGATGTTGTAGAGTATAGCCTGAGACAATTCTTGATAAACCTTGGCCTATCTCTTGTCATTTTACTGGAGTGGCATGGCCAGATGGAGGCAGAGGGACTCTTAAACTCATGAATATCTAAAGCCAAGTGATGCAGAACATAGCAGATGATGGACAAGGACGCACACTGTATTGGCTGCATATAAAGTGACATGTAATTGCATTGTTATTGATTACTTCATTTGACCCTAACCCTATTAGATTAGGCCACAGTCATTTTTGTATATAAAATGTGGGAAATTGAATTAAATTGTTTTCAAATATGTCTGAGTGGCTGCAAATCTCATCTCACAACAGTGGGTCCTAGAGAGAGGAAATGTATATGTATAAAAACTGAAATATTACTGTTACAGAGATTTGGGAATTAGAATATAGACTATTATCTTTAAGAAAAACAGTTTCAAAGGGATTCAAAGCAATGCAATCTTCTAAACAAAGGTATAAAGTGATATTTCTGCACTTTTGTGGTTAAGTCTATATTTACTGTGAGCTCAAAACACATCATCCTATTGGCATGTTTTAGCACATAATATCATGAATATTGTTCTCAGGAAATATTCATTTTTGACAATATTGGACACTTCTAGTGCCAGATTTGAATTCAGAATCGGCTGTGGATGTTCTAGAGAAGGGTACCTGCCTGCTTCATTGTTATCTCCATGTGCCCAGTACTTTAAGGGATGGGTCAATGTAGAGAACAAATTGCTTTCAAATTGAGATTCAGTCATTTTTTATCATCAATTTTATGGTCGGGGTTATTAATTGAGAGGTCTAAAGTGAATCCTCTGTTAGTAAAAGCATGTGGTTTAGAGCAAAGTTCAGAGGAAGAACTAAACTAAAAATAAAGTTCTAAAAGTGTGTTTAGCCATTTTGACTTTGTATTTGAAAAGAAAATCCAAATAGCAAATTGAGATGAAACTATTTTGCCATATTGCCCAGTCCTCCTTATGGAACAAAAAAGATAATACTGTATTTTTTTTGATATGCCTACTTTTATTTTTTGTTTTAACTGAAGCACAAATGAGCACAAATACTTAAACCTAAATAACCCTGCTTTAATGTAAAATCAATAACACAGTGCCTATTCTCTGTGGGTCTCTTTGATGTTACAGGAACTCGGGAATGAAGCCAAGATGTGACCGTCACGGCTTGTCATAGCTCGGGTCCTTCCTGCTTTTACAGCCACTGTTTCTATAGCAACCTGAGGTATCCTTGAATCCTGAAATTCCCACAGAAATGCAGTCCTCCTCTCAGCCTCCGAAACCTCGTCGCTTTGACACCACCAAACGGACTGTACCAAAGTCAAACGCATCCGCCCTGCCCAAGGAAGATAAAAATATGAACACGATTCCAAACCCTGCTGCTCGTCGGGTCACGAAAGCACCTGTCGCTTCACCCCGGACGAGAGCGGGAGCACAGCCTCGCGCTCCTCTGCACCAACCAAAAGCAATCGCACAAAAACCAGCTCCTGCAAACTTCAAAGCTGCTAAACCCAAATCTAAAAGTACACGGATGTCTGCAGCGAACCAACACTCAGCTTCACCTGCTCCTCCGGCGGTCCCATCTCTCCTTCCTCTTGACCCAAATTGCAATGAGCCCAGTTTGCCTTGCCTCTGCTGTGATGGCCGCTCCCCTCAGGACAACAACAGCATGTTCAACCATAACCACAATAATAACAACACCATCTCACTAAGGCAGCAGATGCAACTCCCGGCTCCTCCTGGCCCGTTGTTTCAAAAACAGGAAGAAAATCGAGTGAAGGAGGAAAAACCCAAACCAGCTCCGGAAGAACCACGGAAAGACAACGCTGCTTCTTTAGCTGAAAGTTTGGAAAATAATAATAAAAGTAGTGACGAACTGGAAATTTCAAACAACGCAGCATGCAAAGTCGATGAGGAAGACGATGACGACGACAGCAGTGGCGATATTGATATTGACGAGGAAGAAGAGCCAGATCACTATGGCGATGATGAAGACGACGACGATGATACTTTGGTCCCGTCCTGTTCCGACTGTCCACCCTCTCTCTTGGATTTCTCCCTCACTTCCTCCACCTCCTCGTCCTCCACTTCCATCAGCTCCTGCTCCGATCTGGACTCGGACAGCGCGGATCAATCCTACTCGATGAGCTCGTCCAATGATCAAGATAATCTGTCGTTCATGTTGTCTCCCAAAACGTGCTCCCCTCTCAAAGCTCCCGAATCCAAGCCTCCATCTCGCTCTCCTCCGTCTCTCCCACGTTCGCACAACCCTTTCTACTTATCATCCGCCTCTCCCGCCTCTCCCGATGAAGGATACCCCTCTGCCCTCGACTCCCCAGACTATTTAGGAATAAAAGAGGACTCGGAAATGAACAAATTAAGTTTACTGGACTTCCTAGAATCTGTGGGGGAGTTTGGGAAAATGGAGCGTTTCAGTCAGGTGATCCAAGTAGCACGCTGGGATCTAGAAGGAGAACAACACTGGGATGTGCTTAGAGATCGGATTGATCATTTAGACCGCTTAGAGAAAGTAAACAGGGAGGTAAAACTCGCATACATCGCTAAACTACATGAGAAAGGATTTGATTTGAGTGATTTAGATGAGCAGGATCTGTCTGATATTATGGATGAAATGGGAAATATTGACATTCCCTGGAAGTTGTACAAAAACCCCAAAGGAAAAATGCAAGAATCACAAGAATTTTCCGACGCAGGGGTCGACCTCACTGCTCCGTCAGATTGTGAAGACCCCCTAGCGCCTGATTCTCTCACGCCTTCCCCAATTGAAGCCCCGCCCAAACCGCCAGTCCGCCATGCCAGTGTGACCTCCGACCTCCACACGTACATCAATATAAGCAGGGAGCCCACCCCTGTAGCATCTTCTCCAACCCCGCTGTCCACTTTCTCTCTCCACACCACATCGCCGACTTTTACCACGTTCAGATGCGAGAAATCAACTCCGGTTACGCCCCCGTCTATCCCGCCCTTACCTGCCTCTAAACCTGTCCCGTATCTCACCCTCTACACCGCTCCTTCCCCGACCATCCCCACCCCGACTCCGCCCATCCCTCCTCCTCGCACCCGTCACCTGGCCCGAAAGGAAGCCCAGAGACGCGCCGCTCTCCTGGCCGAACAGGAAAAATCGCCCGACTCCTTACCTCCGCCCACGACTCGTCCCCCTCCTCTACCTCCTCCTCCTGTTATTTCCGTATCCTCTTCGTCTCCCCCAGCGATCCCGCCTCCACCAGCTCTCCCTCCTCCCCCCTCCTTCCACGCGCTGGACGTAGAGATCCGGAAATTACTGATGCTTGCCGGTTTGACCCAAGCAGAGCTCCTCAAAATCAGTCCAGAGCTCGGTAACTGTGTTGGAGGGTTAGAGGAAGAAGCAGATGATGACAGTGTTATGTCTAGATGTGACTACACGATAGAAGATAGAGAAGATGACAAGCAATCTGACAATGGGCTTATTGATAGTTTGTGCTACAGAAGTATATTAGAAGGAGAATCTGAAGATAACGAAAAGAAAGAGGAGAGGAAGGAAAACCAAAAGACAACATCCTTTAGTGAAATGGCGAGAAGACGAAGGAGGAACACTGCTTACATGTGTGCCCCGTATTACAGCACCGGTTTGAGCAATACAAGTAATTCAAAAGAAGATGACTATGAAATGATATTACATTACGCATCCCAGAGACCGAGTTCACCTCCACCTCCTCCCCCACCGCGACCTTTACCCCCTATACCCTCATGTGCCCCTCCGAAAATCAGCACCCTTCCAGCCAACTCCACTAAACCAGAGCGTTTTGATTGGCTAATTGCGTTCACGCCAGAAACAGATGCCCCATCCAAAGCTCCTCACTTTGAAATGAGAAAACGAACAGTGGAGACCCCAAAGAAATCTAGTTCTTCGTCACTGGAGTCGACATCAACAGGATCTGCTCCCAAAACCACAACGTTTAAAGAGCTTCGAAATCGCAAGTCAAGCTCACTGCCAACTAAAGTTATCACAGCTCCAGAGCCTGATCCCAATATCATAACACCAGATCCAGACTTACTGTACAATCTGAAGTGGAGGAGGGACAAAGCAGGAGATGGGACCCAGTGGGAGTACACATCCCAAGCACAGGCCCTCTTCATGCAGCCCCCTCCCGCGCTCACCTCCATGGCTGCACTACAGGAAATGCTGCAAAGAGCTGAAGAGGAGAATGGCAAGTCGGAATTGTGTCCATCAGAGAATAAGCTGGGATACTCGGTCAGTGACGGCAGCCTGTGGAACCTGGGGGCACAGTGGGAGCGTGAAGAATACAAGATGGAGGAGGAGAGGAAAGAAGGAGGAGGAGAGGTGGAGGTGAGAGGCCAAGCGGACGGGGAAAGAATCACAGAATTGAGAACATCAGGTGAGTATAAGAACTGTGTTATAATTCTGATTGCACATTTTCATCGTTCAGCATCACTCTTTGTAAGCCGTCCACAGTCAGACAAAACAAAATAGACAAAATGACATCACTGTCAATCAATAAACCATCAAACAGACTTTACAAACACCCAAATACAGACAAAAAGAGCCCCATATCAAATATAAAGTCACAAACATAATAAAGAAAGAAAAGAAACAGCAACCTATGAACAAATAAGAGTCATGTAAGTCAAAGTCATATTAAAAGGACAATAATGATTATAATTGAAATCATGATTATCTGAAACAATAATTAATGTACTGTCAATCTGTCACACAAGTATAATTGTCATTTTTAGCATGATATACATTTTTAAAGACAAATGAAGACTAGACTAGACTTGACTAGGAACATTGCTGAAGGTTTTTAGGGGCAGAACTAATAAAAACTAAATTAAATCAGTTATTTTGTATTTAAGTATGCACCTTTTGAAGCACAATATATTGGTATAGAGATATATTGTGATATACAATAATATTGAAACTACTTTTGGTTTCTGACACAGTCACAATGAAGCAAGATAATCCTAGTAAACATTTCTAAATAAACAGTATCATTCAAAAGGCCTGAGCTCCCAAATTTCCACATTAACCAAAAATATTGTTCCAGCTTTCATATGTTGATATAGTAATTACTGTGGCAGTCCTAATGCCTTGTTACTGGAACAATAATTGTAATCACAATTCAAATTTGATTTCACAACGAAGCAAGATCATCCTGATAAACATTTCTAAATAAACAATATCATTCAAAAGACCTGCACTGCACCATGTAAATACTATAATGAACCCATAATTAGCCGTAGAAGTTAGTTATTCAACCTTCTACAGCTCAAATCTTGTTGTATTAGAACAAAAATATCCCAAATTTCCACACTTAAACCAAAAAAATGTGTGTACGATAAATATTGTGCCCTAAAATATACTGTTCCAGCTTTCATATATTGAACAATAAGTCGATATAGTAATTACTGTGGCAGTCCTAATGTCTTGTTACTGGAGCAATAATTGTAATCACGATTCAAATTTGATTTCACAATGAAGCAAGATAATCCTTGTAAACATTTCTAAATAGACAATATAATTCAAAAGGCTTGAGCTGCACCAAGTAAATACCAGAATGAACCCATAATTAGCCATAGAAGTTAATTATTCAACCTTCTACCATTCAGATCTTGTTGTATTAGAACAAATATATCCCAAATGTCCACACTTTAACAACGAAAATGTACACACGATAAATATTGTGCCCCAAAATATACTGTTCCAGCTTTCAGATATTGAACAATAAGTCGATATAGTAATTACTGTGGCAGGCCTAATGCCTTGTTACTGGAGCAATAATTGTAATCATGATTCAAATTTGATTTCAAAATGAAGCAATATGATCCCAGTAAACATTTCTAAATAGACAATATCATTCAAAAAGCCTGAGCTGCACCAAGTAAACAGCAGAATGAACCCATAATTAGAAATATAAGTTAGACATTCAGCCTTCTACAGCTCAGATCTTGCTGTATTAGAACAAAAATATCTCAAATGTCCACACTTTAACAAAGAAAATGTACACACCAAAATATATTACAGATACAGATATTGAACAATAAGTCGATATAGTAATTACTGTGGCCGGCCCAGTGCCTTGTTACTGGAGCAATGATTATAATCACGATTCAAATTTGATTTATCGCACTGCCCTAAAGAAATATTAACAAAAGTAGAACTATATTTCATTATCTTTTTTTATAGCAATCTCTATCACAGCTTGGTTATAACGCAAAAACCTCAGGTGGCTTTTTAAACGACGCACTTGGATAAAGCCGTAAAACAAAATAGTTTCCATGAAAACACATATTATTATAGTTATTCAGTTTTACTCTGGGAAATACAGTTTATATTGGACAAGGGAGCAACAAAGACGTGGGCTGTTGTGAGTCAGTGGATGATGCACCATGATGGCTCACTGATGATGAGCAGACATTTGTTCGGATACAGACTGGAGCAGCAGCCACAGTATTGGAGAGAATAGAAAGTGATGGATAACGTGAAGAGAGATAGAGTGTAATATGAGAGGCCAGTTTGGGAACCTGCCAGTGAATCATTATTGCTATAGAGGGGGGGCAGGCATTGACTATAAGCAAATTGTTGTTTTTCGATTAGGAAATGAGAATAGAAAATGGAAATAAACATGATAAAAATGTAAGTAAAAACAGTAATGTAATCTTTCAAAGGTAACAGTCACTTTTTTTTTGCAGTACTTGAACCTCAGCCCAGACATTTTAGATACATTTCTGATTTCTAATTGCAAACATATGACCTGATTATTGATATCAATGTGGATAATCCTTCAAAACTATCAAGATGAGCCATTACCATTGTTACTGAGAGAAATAAGGGAAATACTACCAGCTGTACATTGAAATTCATGCTCACTCAATACTCAAACAAACAATCTTTCTAAAATTTCACTGCTCTATAGTACTATTTGTCTAGTCTCGTAGGTGTATGCCCTTTTACAGTCGCTCCCCCCTCACCCTCACCCCGCCCTTGTTCCCCAGAGCAGCGAGATCAAGTTACTTTGCTCTTAGTGCTGCAGCTGGCAACCTAGAGACCAAGGATATACATTTGTCAACATGTCTTATTATTGGACAGTTCGGTTATTATTATTTCTTTCCAAATGTAATGGCAACTAAGCTTGTCATGATAACAAATGTAGATGTGCAATATTCAGTTTCAGACAATACCACAACAAACAAGAATATTGACATAATCGATATAAAGCAGGATTATCCCAGTAAACCTTTATCTTAACAAATCTAAAACATGACTTGCAAAAATGTCCATAGCTCGATGAAATATTTATTAGTGAATTAGTATAGATTTGTTAAAGGTGTACTATATAACTTTTCTGGTTGAAGGAGCCCATGCTTGTCTCCATGATGTATGTTTGTGTTTCAATGCATGTTTTTTAGAATCTAATGTTATGACATTGAATATTCCAGGCAAAGTATTAACTATGTATAAGAAAAGTTACACAGTGCACCTTTTAAATAAATAATTAGTCCAAAAATATTAGTCATCTCTCCTTTATGGATATAGAAGTGATAGTGAAAGAATGATTCACCTGTGCACTTGCATGTGTGTGCCTTTAAAAGCCAAAGGGGTGGATCTTTGTGTCAAGGCCAATTGCGGCAAACCTCTGAAGTGACAACAGGAAGTAACATGTACTGGTGTAGTCCTTCATAGTGCTCCAAAACTTACTCAGGTACGGACACATTTTAGCTCTTTTTTAATACATTTTAGAAACTATAGGGGAGTGAGAAGAGCTGCCTGCCTGTCCAGTGAATAGTTCTTGGCTTGTGTTAAAGACTGAAGCAATGATTGAGCAAAAATCCACTCTGTGACTGACTCAGCATTACCTTGAACTGTAGCTCTAGTGCTGCACTGAGAAAAGGAAGGCAACGTTTAGGCCAAAGAAAATAAATGAAAGAAATATGTAGACAATCAGAACTGAAAGGCCGATCCAGGGTTGCGGATGAATACTGCAGCAAAGTACTGCAGAGTATGAGAGAGGTTTTAAGAGGATAAATTAATTAATCATAGCACAGTTTAGTCATAGTTGAAATGATGATTCGCATAAACAAGTCTTATGTACAGTTATGTTAAAATGTAAAAGTAGTATAGGCTTATTACCTTTTTATTAGTAGTGTTTAGATTCTTGTTTTAAAGTAGAATGGCTTTGCTCCAGTCATATCATTCATAACAACATTTAAAGGAACTGTATGTCCGTACTCTTTTAGTTTTAAAAAGGGAATCACAATCACAAACTAGCCTGGGTTGCCAGTTCTTAACATGTATTTCTCATTTTCCAGTAAAAGGACAGGCCGTGTCTTGTGTGTCTGGCCATCTTAGACTTAGATTTAGATTTTAGACTTAGACAAACTTTATTGATCCACAAGGGAAATGATTTGGACATTTCCATCTCCAGAATTCACTCGCTGAGCTGCAGAATCTGGGCTTTAGGTAGTGAAGACTCAGATCAGAGAGGGATATTTTAGGTTTAAACCGGCTGGATTCATGCAATCATGTGAGGCTCATTCTGCTTTCTGATTGAATAATTGTCTTATACGAATATTTCTTATCTCAAGTTTAATACAGTTTGTAAGTTGCACTATCCTTTAATGTATTTTTTAACATAGCTTTTGATTTAGTATAATGTACTGTATAGGACTTAAATATTCTATGTATTCTGGGGACTTCTTTTGTAACAATAACCAAAATATTGTGATATCGTATTGTTAAAAGTCTCTCAATAATATCGTGGACCATCACAATATATCGAATCACAAGTTTCTTTGCTTAAATTCATTGTTACGGTGCAACAATATCTAAAAAAACAGAGGGAACTACATTGACCATGATCCTTTGCTCTGTTTTGGTGCAAACTACATGAAGAAATAGCAGTTCTAAGCACTTTTAAATCTTAGTTCTTTGAATTATCAAGGCATTTTAAGAGGAAAAAGTAGCATATTCACATTTTTGTTCACCTCCACAAAATATCGCAATAAATATATCGTACTGTGAGATTGGGATATCATTACATTCCTATTCTTTACCATTTTCTCAGCACAATACTGCATTGAGTTCCATACTCTGTCAATGTTTAACTGTTTTATTATAGTGTTATAAATTACAGCACTGCTTATGTACATTCATACTAACATTTTTGCATCTTTTTTCTCCCCCTTTTTCCATTCATGTGACAAATCCTTATTTCTCTCACCCATCCATCCTAATTCAATGTGTATTCTCTCCATGACTCCGATCTGTGTGTTTATCCTGCCTGTTCGCTTGCTTTTGTCCTTTCCCCTGCTTTGTACAAATTTTCTTTTATTCAAATTTGCAGCTTCGTCACCCCCTCCCGCGCCCCTCCCTTGCTCTTCCCCTCCCTACTTCCTCCACTCTGTTGACCAATCCCTCTATCCTAACTCCGGTAACCCCTTTTTGGATCCCAGACCTCGCAATCCCGTAGGACGAACAGCGCCGTTAAATCCGCATATGGGTCCAGATTGTGTTTACAGACATGATATCGGCAGTGACACAAGTTCTGAATACCTGAGAGATTTTGGCATAGATTCAATTCGTGATTATAGGGATTACGAGCGAGAAAATGCACAACTGGCGTACAAACAGATTCATGGTGCGAAATCTGTTGAATCCGCCAGTAATGTGGACTCATTGTATGGCAGTAATTCAGTCAAACAGAGCACAGCTGGCACGCCAACTTGCCCAACCCCGTACAAGAATATTGATGTTATTATGCGCTACAACAACTCAAGTGAATTTGAAAAACCTCAGCTTTCACATCGAGATAAGGCTTTTAAAGAGCTACCGCCTCTTCCAGCCTTTTACCTGTACCACCCTAAAAACTGCCCCCTCCACCGCGGCGCCCCTCCTCGTTTGTCGCCCATAGGTGCCCTCTCCCCGCCTCAGCGTTCCGGAGTACCACCACAGTCAGGTCTAAACTCTCCGCTGTTCCCACGCTCGCACACCCTCCCCGCCCTGGCTGCCCCCCTCTACTACCCCAATCTGTACCCACCCCTCCCGCCCCGGGCACCCCCATTACCCCCCAAACTCTACCAGGAGCAGTCACGTGTGGCGAGTAAGACTTCTCTCTCTTTATTCTCCTCCTCTATAACTCTTTCTTGGTCAGACATCTTGTGCATGTGTGTCTTGTCTTTTCCTTGATGTCTCCTGTAGATAATGATGGTTATAATGTCAGCCATGGTTAAAGAATTTGCAGCTTTGAAAGAAAGATAAAGAGAATAGTTTTCAGATTACAAACTACTTCTTACTGGTTATCAAATGTCAGATTCTGCCCTTTCAACTCTGCAAAAACTTTGATAACAGCCACATTTATCCCTGTACCAAAGTGTCTTTTGTCTACTGTTGTGTCAGTCATCCTTTTCGTGTGTCATCCACGTGTCAGTCACATTTTGGTACCTCATTATTGCATGTTTTTTTTTTTTTTTATCCATAGCTACATGTGCAAGAGGTGAGCATTGTTTTGAATTTAAATATCAAGTATATCGTATATGATAAAAAGTAATAGAATCTGTATAATAGAAAAACGGGAAATGCTTTTGTTGTAACCAAATGAGGGTATGAAAGTAATATTTCTTGACTTTTGTGTGTAATTTCACATTTGTCTGATACTTAACTAATACATTTAATGGCCCCTGATCTGTTATAATGTTGTTTCCTCATCAATAACATACATGAAGATGTGTTTTGTTTCATTCACTCATGTTTAACACATAAACTCTGAGGCTGAGTTTTTTTTAAAGACAGAAAACACTCATTTCCACTTTGTGATGTCATGTAGTAATACAGGACGTGCCCCACTATGTTCCATACACCTTCACTAGAATTATTTGGATGATTTCAGCTCTACCGAACAAAAGGTAAACGGTAGATGATAACTTGAAGACTACAGCTTCATAACATCACAAGATGGAACAGAGCATTTTGAGGTTTGGGGATGTAAACAGACTAATTATAAAGAGTTACTCAAACATGTGTGAATGAAACAAAACATTTTTTACATTCTAACATGGCTTCAAGCTCACAAGAGTTATTTTTGTGTAATATAGGATCTTTAAAGGCATGTTATTACACATTTCTCACAGATAGTCAAAATATTGTCTGAGTAATATTACTGGGATGCTCCGAAAAAATATCAAGATATAATTTTGTCAGTATTGCCCACCTCTTGTATGTGCCATAGACAACTGTTTTGACACGTTTTATGCCAGCATTTATATAACAGCGTTATATAAATCTGTTGGTTTAACTCAAGTGTTGCCATATTTATTTTAACTCTCCCCAAACCCATGTTGTGTTTAAGTTTGTTGTACGCTCACAGAAAACGTTCCAGTTTCCAGATGTGCAGTCTACAATTTAAAATGCTACTCCTGTGTATGTCATGTTACCATCTGCTAAGTAGTGCTTCATTGCTTAACTGCGTTTCTAAACAGTCCTGGTATTATTGTGTTGTCATTGTGCTGATCCAGTTTAATTACCCTATTGACGGAGACTGTTTTGTTGGTCAGCTGTCCGCAGTGTGTCATTCGCTGGCCACAGAGCAGAGCCGTGGATGGACCATGATGTCAGAGCTCCAGTGAGAGGGCTGGGCCTGTCCCCTCAGACCCTACAGGAGAAGAGAGGTACTGCAGGCTCTGCTCTTCCGCTGTTCGATCACCTTATTGCTTTACACGCTGGAAATGGTAAATGTGAACTGTTGTTTTTCTCCTTTAGCTTTGGTCAGCGCCGTTAGTGTGGCAGTGGAAGCCATCTTGGCACAATTTAGCACTTCTCGGACCATTGTGCAGAAGGTGAGTCTGTTAGTCATCAGTCAAAATGTCACTGTTATATAGATTATACTTGTCTATAGACTCTAGACTCACAAGGGAAATTACCTGGTCATCTTTAATTCAGATACCTTGAAAAACATCTCTCCATAGATCTGACCTGTAACTTGGCCTAGTGGAGCCACCTGTCTCCATGGAGATAGTTTGGAGAAGTTTAATGTCATACTGTTGAATATTCTTGACAAAGTGATGACATTTCCAATGGAGACAAGCATGTGGTGAATGCTCTTTCAGAAAAGTTACACAGTATAGATTTAAGTTATTATACAGACTAGGGATGTAATAACCGAAATATATCGTGATATCGCATCATCAAAGTTCTCACAATAATATCATGGACCATCACAGTATATCGAATCACAATTCTCTTTGCTTAAATTAAGAGTTATGGTGCAGTAATAGCTAAAAAAGACAGAGGGAACTACATAGACCATTTGCTCCATTTCAGTGAAGACTACCAAGAAGAAATAACAGTTCTAAACACTTTTAAGTCTTAATTCTTTGGATTAAGTCTTGTCAAGGCATTTTAAGAGGAAAAAGTCAAATATTAACAGTTTTGTAAGCCTCAACAAAATACCGCAATAAATATCGTGCCATGAGATGTATATTGTGAAAATATTGTACAGAGAGATTTGGATATTGTTACATCCATAATCGTGAGGCTCCCCACCATATCGTGAGCTTTCCCATGATATCACAGTAAATATCGTACCATGAGGTTCATACCGTGACGATATCGTATCGTGAGACTTGGAAATCGTTACACCCCTAATACAAACTCAATAGCCGTTCATTTTCATTTGCATTACTGAGCAGTTTTTTTCTCTCTCTCTTTCTTTTTCATCAGGCGTTATCTGGAGACAGCACTGTAAATCCGTCTCTGGGCCGCCTGGTGCTGCAGTGCCTGTGCCCCGCCCTGCACAGCCTGCTGACGGACGGCCTCAGACCCCATCAAAGTGACCTCATCGCAGGCAGGAGGCCAAACAACGCCTGGGGTTTGATCCAAGCCTCCACACGGCCAGGTACACACATGCTCCAGCAGTAATGAGCCTTAAGAGATTCATCGCACTGTGGACTTATTAGTAATGCATTATAATGTTATTTATACATTATTAAAGAGATTTCTGCTCTCAGTGGTAACAGTGAGTACCTTGAAATGGTCAGTAAAGTGAGAGAACTAAATTATTAAGCTACGAATGAGATCAGATTTTTTGTGTGTTTACATACACCTGTGGACATTTTAATTATTAGAGTTTCTGAGCAAAGGCTGCCACACATTTCTGGAGAATTTGCCCAATTTAGGACCTGATTTGCTTCTCTCCCAATTTCAGGAGGCGTGACGCAATTTAGGGTCCTTGTATGCTATTTTTAATCCACTGCTCTTCTCATTTGTGTGGTGTCAGTGTGACTCTGAGCCCTTCTGTCCTATTGTAGCCACAAAACGTCACCGCTACTGCACCAGCCAGTAAAACAGAGCATCAGGGGCAGATGGAGTGACACAGAGCCGCAAGTTACAAACTCAGGAGACAGCGAAAACAATGATGTGACTTTATTACAATTGTTAGTAAAGTTGTACAACGCTCTTTTGGACACTTGAAAGTGAGTTATTTCACTCTAGACAGGAAACAGTTAACATAAGGTGCGCTCAAAACTTTTAACTTGTGGTGTGTGGTCTCTTCACTGCCATATTCAGATTCAGATATCCTACTACAGTCTCATAATCTCATGATTCTTCTCATGTCTATGGTCTGTGCTTTTTGCGGCACGGCAAAAATGATTTAAGTCTGAAAAATCCTGTAGAATGTGCTGGACTTACCTGTTGTATTTGGAAGACAAAGTGCAATGTTTTCAATCTTTAACATTTTACCATTCATTTTGTCTTTGCCTCACAGTCCTTTTTGCACAAAATTTCCTTGTCAAAACCTGCAGAGGTGTGAACAATCAGAAAGAAATCTGGTGTAACATTACATGATCAGATTTTTGGTGAGCAAGTGAAACATAGCCACTGATTCTTGGAGTTAGATTTTTCTCACACATCAATCAATGCACCGTTGAGGATAAAGTAAACAGGAAACAGATATTGATTTGTCTACCAAAGAATGAGTTTTAGAAATGATTTCCTGTTTGCTGCTTTAGTTCTTCTCATCTCAAAATCTGCTTCTCCCTCCCTTCATTTCTCCAGGCTCGAAAACACAAGCTCTTCATAACCTACAAACTCGAGTTGGAGATCTGCCTCAGCTCAAGCAGAGCAAACATCGCTTCAATGCATTTATCCTTGGCCTACTTAAGTAAGTCCTGTACATCTGCTGCTCCCTAGTATATATATGTAAGATATACATGCTTCTGTGGCTCTAAATGTTCCTTTTTGTATTACAGCATCAAGCACCTAGATTTTTGGCTGTCTCATCTTCACACTAGCAGTGGTAAGTTGTTCATTTTCTTGCTGTTTTATTTCTGGTAATTAAATGTAACTTTTAGGATCCAGCAGCTGCTTGTCTCCAAGAGTAGTTATTGCACTGCCGGGAAAGTGCCACATTATGACATTAAACTTATCCATCTCCATGGAGACAAGCAGGCAACACCACCAGGCCAGATCTGTAGAGAAACCTTTGGTAAAAATGCGTGTATTTCAAGGTATTTTTGAGCAGTAAATCACTGAGTAAACACAATATGGATGAGATTAGTGCCATATTGTGGCAAATCCCAAAAAAGCAACAACATCTTCATACAGACATACAAGAATTAGTCCACTACAGTTAGGGTCAAAAAGATAATTTTGTAGTTCTTCTTAATATTATCTAGTGACATGATGACTAAAGGCAATATGTATTGACTGAATATATGTTAATTCTGAAGTGTCTGGTCATGATTTATTAAGGCTATTTAAAGTGCAGTTACTACAAAGTGGTACCAATATTTTCATAAACGTTTGCTTTTTCCAGATGTATTGGAGACATATTATCACCCGTCATCGTTCATGCGCCTGTCTTTGAGTGCTTGTCACGCCCAGTTTGAGGAACTGCTTTTAGTGCTTCAGCCGCTGAGCCTGCTGACCTTTAACCTTGATCTGCTCTTCCAACACCACCACGTAGACCCCCACAACCTCAAGACCCCCAGTGCAGCAGGACAGGATGCAGCGCCACATGTCTCAAATCAAACCAGTGAGACGAAGCAATGTGAGGAGAAATACATGGAGTCGCTCTCTGAAGAAGATATTCAAAGTGGAGAATGCAGACACGACACCACGTCCCATCCAAACACCGAAGACAATAGTACGACAAAGGAGGAGAGTTTATTGGAGACCAGTCCTCAGCTGCGGTGGGTGAAGGAAAAGGAAATCAGCTCTCTACCGCCCCCTAACATCGAAGAGGACAGTCTGGCACAACAGGCTGGACAGGTACAAACATCTCTACATATTGTTTGGTGTCAAATGGCATCATCAAGTACTATGAGCCAATATTATTTAATTTCTATTTAATTTTTGTTGTAATACAGTAAGTTCTTGGGTCTGTTATGAATAATGCTGAATAATGCTTTGTAAAGCGTCTTTGGGGACAGAAAATGTGTGTGAAAAGCGCTATATAAATAAAGACTTACTTACTTACTATTAAATAGTACAAATTATCAGGTTTAACATTTGTGAATTTACTTTTGGGATTTTTCTTGACAAAGTACAATGTTATCAAAAGGAAAAAGTGGATTTTGCCCTGAATATCATCACACTGTAGAATCTGAAAACCACCAGTTGCTGTTTATCTTATTTTATTTCAAATTAATTTGTGTGAGAGATGACTGACCAACAGAATGTTAGAAAATCAAGCAATAGCAGACAGGCTGATATTTTATGCTCATCAAATATGCATTACTATGGCACTGTTATGGCCTAAATTAGAAAGGTCAACATAATCTAATAATGTATGTCTGAAAATATTCTCTAGAGAGTATATATTGCTTGTTATTGTGTGGTTAAATATGCATTGTCTCCATAGACATGTTATAGCTTTGCCTGGTAATGTTCCACAGTGTGGCATTATTAAATTACAAGTCTCTTTGCTTAAGTTAAGAGTTATGGTGCAGTAATAGCTAAAAAAGACAGAGGGAACTACATAGACCATGATCCTTTGCTCCATTTCAGTGAAGACTACCTAGAAGAAATAACAGTTCTAAACACTTTTAAGTCTTAATTCTTTGGATTAAGTCTTGTCAAGGCATTTTAAGAGGAAAAAGTCGAATATTAACAGTTTTGTTAGCCTCAACAAAATATCGCAATAAATATCGTGCTATGAGATGTATATTGTGAAAATATTGTACAGAGAGATTTGGATATTGTTACATCCATAATCGTGAGATATGCATTGTCTCCATAGGGATGTTATTAGCTTTGCCTGGTAATGTTCCACAGTATGGCATTATTAAATTACAAGTGGTTTACAGCAACAAATTCTTACAGTCATCTTAACTTTCCACAAACTTGACTTGTAAGATGGTTTCTGGTAACCATCCCTCACATTCTATAATGTTCAAAATGTATATTGTATAAATCTATAAATTTATTTTAATAGCCATGAAGTGAAGTCAAGTAGGTGACAGACCCTTTATCAGAAAAGTCACATAGGGTACCTTTTAAAATAATCTGAAAATCTGTTTGCAGGTGATCCAGCAGGGATGGGAGGTGATGGTTCGCTGGGGAGGTCGTCTTAGTCAGAACTTGTCTGAGATGAGTGCGGCTGCAGGGAAGAAGGAGGAGCAAAAGACCGAACATCTCCAGGCTCACAGTGACTTTGTCCCGGTCAGCAGCAGCAGCAGCGGTGGTGCTGGGATACAGATGCTCTGGGGTCTGGACCGCCTCTTTGGGGCCCCGAAATCATCAACCAGTCCTGGTTCTCACCCTGCACCAACCAGGTTTGTGCAATTAGATGTGGAGTCAGAGTGTTTTCACACTTGTTGTAATTTGGTCCTAAACTGAGCTCACTTAAGTCCTGATGTGGACTTGGGTTGATCCTGTTCTTGTCCTGATTTAGTCCCAGTGTTGTTGTGGTGAATGTGCAAGTGTGAACGCACAGTTAAGTACATGTATTTCCAGTGTAACTGTTACCCACATAGTTATATGAGCTATTAAGTATTTGATTAAAAGACTACTCAAGTATGGAGTAAGTTTTTTGTGCATAAAGTGTGATATATGTATTGCTGCAATAGGACAGACATTCTAGTTCTACTGTTCAAAAGAAGAAGAAAATTATGAAAAGGTAATAACTGCATACAATTTGTAAATTTTTATCTTAATTTTTGAAGATTTTTCCACTGATTTTTCCAAGTAAATATTTGGTGTGGACAAATGCTACATTATTGTACAGTTATTCCAGATAGTGTATGTATCACAGTACATTTCACACCACATCTGTTAAGGTTTAACTCTAATACTGATTTCTCTGTTATGTGTAGGCGGCCCTCTCAGTGGTTGGCTCCTGGTGTGAGTGCGCTGACCAGGATGGTGAGCAGCAGCACTGCTCCCATGTTAAAGAAAGTGTCTGAACCCAAAGAGGAAACTTCACCAGAAACACAGGAGGAGGCTGAAGCGGTAGAGATGAAGGACCAACCCAGACCACTCAGGTACAAACAGCTACAGTACACTACTCGAATGAAGGGAGAGTGGATAGGTAAAACTAACGCTGGCTAAAGCAATCGTCCAAATCAGCAAATGGCATGATGATTGATTTAGGAATTTGATTTTCACCCAATGTGCCTGAGAAGTACTGCCAAGTGTGCCTTGAAAAAAGCTCAATTGAATTCATTATGGGTTTGATTTAATAATTTACCATTTTGGTGTGTAAATGAGACTTAATAAAGCAAAATAATCACCACTGCAACCAAAACAGAGCCATGCACAATATTTGCAATATTACATATACCAGTTTGTCAGGGTTAGAGTTGTGATTTGGTAATATTTTGGCAGGCAGTGATGTCCTGAAAAATGTGTTTTAACTCAAAAACGGTTGAATGACAAATTTAGGAACTGCTGTGATCATGCACTGGCTTTATAGAGAGCCTTTTATGACACTAAAACGCTTTGCAGAAATGGAAGTAAGGCTGCTACTCTACATCATCTGCCCATCCGACCATCACCAATCACTCACACTAAATTCATACCAGGCATGATGGGTGAAGTGTCTTGCCTGAGACTCAACAGCAGTATGCACTAGAGTGACTAGACTCGAGCTACAGCTTCCCCAGTGTAATTTCCTTTGTAGAAAACACAATATCCTCGATAAACATGATTGCTTTATTAGTTTAGTTGTGGGTATTTTAGTGTTTGTTCAAATGCTCCTGGATGTTTTAAATTTGCACTGCAGACTCCACCTCAGTTTAGAAATTCATTACAACACCAACCCGTTTATTGCAAAACCAATCATTGTTTGTACCAAAGAAAATGCAATATTTCTCTAAACCCTTCAGCCATACATCTAACATCTCCATTAGACCAGTTATTTCAAGGTACAATTATTTTATTAAAGGGCCTGTATTACTCTATTTTCTGATTTTGTTATGTTGTTTCCTCACCTAAAACATACCTGGAGTGGTGTTTTGTTTCATTTGCACATGTTTAACACACAAATCCTGCATATTTAGACTGAGTTCTTCTACTTAAAACAGTCTATTCCACCTTGTGATATAATGCGGTAATACAAGAAATGCTCCACTGTGTTTTTAAACTCCATACACTGTCACTGTAGTGTTAACTGGATCATTTCAGTCCTGGAATTGCCAATCTCTCCTGAAATAAAAGTAAAGGGTAGCTGCTAACAAGGTGGAACAGAGCAGAGATGTAGACATACCACAGATAACCGATGTGTGAATGAAATAAAACACAGCTCCAGGTATGTTTTTGAGGAGGTAATGGCATTATAATATGGCTTAAAGCTCAAAAGAATCAATTTTGTGTAATACAGGACCTTTAATAGTCTCAAATGTTTTTGCTGTACTCCTCAGGTCAGTGCGAACATTATGTGACCACAGAGGCACTGGCGGCGAGCTCAGCTTCAATAAAGACGAGGAGCTGCAGGTTTTGGGAGGGGTGGACCAAGACTGGATTCGCTGTCGCCGCGGCAACACGGAGGGACTGGTGCCCATCGGCTACACCTCTCTGATCATGTGACTGAACAACTGCTGCACTTAAACAATAATAAGAAACAAAAGACTTTATTTTAGGTGAAGATTGAGCGGTTCATATGAGACCCACTATGGAGGATATGGAAACACCAGCTTGGTTGGAGTTTGAGTTGAGTGCATCACACCATCTGTTCAAAGTTTATGCGCGTCAAGAACTGGCTGCAGCCCGATCTCCCATTACAAACATATGGGGTTTTTCTATCACAATCCATCCAGTTTGGTCACATTAATCTAATGGGTTTTAGCAGTACGGGAGCGGCAGATGGTGCGAAATGATCACTCGAGTTGAATTCCTTCCATATCACACTGGAAGATATTATCCTTCTTTAGTATCAGGCTCCCTCAGATCACAGCCTTTTGGGAGTCAAAATAATACAAATAACTCACGCCTGAAATAGTGAGTCTTTCCTTTGTAAACTACTATGAAATCTAGCGTATTGTTGATGTGTTGATCAATGTTATCTTGACCTCCCAAGTCAGAGGCTGCGTTCACACTTGCTCTGGTTTGGTTCTGGTTGGATCCTGGTTTAGTCCTGATGTAGACTTGGTTCGCTCTTGTTCTCCCAGTACTGGATTAGCCCCGATCTTGTCAAGGTTTAGCCCCAGTTTAGTTCCAGTTTTGAAAGTGTGAACGCAGACATTTGTGACCTCTTGATTCCATTGCCTGGTTCATGTGTGTTTGACCTGTATTTGACTGTATAAAGAAATATACATATTATATAGAATATACATAGATATACAGTATAAGTACAAAAAACATTATTTACTAAGATAGTCAGAAAGCAGCTTAAAATTGCAATTATGTTAAAGGTACATTGTGCAGCTTTTCTGGTGAAGTGCCCGTGATTTGCTTGCCTCCGTGGAGATGTTGTTGCTGTGCCTGGAATGTTCCACAGTTTGACATTAAACTATTTCACTTTATTGAGACAAGCAAGTGATGCAACTAGGCCAAGACACAGGTTAGATCTGTGGAGAGTCGAGCCCACTCACAATAATAATGCATGTTTTTCAAGACGACTTCGTTTGCACTATAACACCTGTAAAATTGCAACTTGGATAGATAAATATAATGCCAAACTGTGGAAAATTCCAAGAAAATTAACTAAATTAACATCTCCATGGCACTCCCTCCATCAGAAAAGCGACACAGTGCACTTTTAAGTTAGTTGTTTTATCTGCAACTTTACAAGTGAATTATATTGACGTATGGAAACATTTATCGTCCATCTTGTACGCCATCATACCATATTATTAGATTTTGCCTCATAACTTCCACTGTATGCTTTGTAATGTGCCCGAGTGCTTTGAATGAATGCCAGACACATAAAAAAGAGATCTACCCTCCCACGTAGGAACCAACAGCAATCTGTAGCCAATCATTCTACCCTCATGTCCAACGTGGTTTAAATTTATGCCCCATAAAACTCTACTTGCTCTTGTTAAACACTATATAAAGTTGAACAGAGTAGGATCGCCCTCATATGGTTGTTTGTGCTGTGCGAAGTCTGTAACATTGTCGGCTGACTACAGTATATCCTCATTTTCCTCCATCTTTGCTTCGTTATCATAGTTCGTAATGCTGGTGATCTGGTGGATGTGATGTACTGAGTCTAGTGTGAACTACAACTCATGTATATATTGCGTTAAAGCGCGTCAAAGCCCTACTGCGGAACATTTCACTCAATAAATACGCTTTGGTTTTTGTTTGTTTTTGCTTTTTTTTTTAACATCAGAAAGCATACGTTCTTATTCTGAGCGGGCTTGCCTATCCACAGACTTGACTCGCTATCTGCTCGTCTCCATGGAGATGCTACTGCTTTGGTTTAAGGCACCGCTGATACCATAAAATAACGTGTCCAGAAATTGCAACGTCATCGTGAAGTTGCGTAATAGGAATGGTTTGGTATCAGCAACTTGCAAGAGCTCATTTGATGACCCGTAACCTGAAATGTTCCGCAGTATGACTTTAGCGTGACATTTCTTCCTGATATTACGCCATAAGGACTATGCATATGCACCACGCTTTTGTTTACCCATGTTTTATTTGCATGCATGTTCACACAAACCTACTCAGCCAATGCAGAAATGTCTGTCTAAAACGGCAGGCATAGGAGGACCTCTTTAAGTTATCAGGTTAATAATAAAATGTATTTAAAATCAGGGAAAATTTAAGCTTCTTCAAAGATTCCTC
This sequence comes from Boleophthalmus pectinirostris, assembly GCF_026225935.1. Classification (NCBI taxonomy): domain Eukaryota; kingdom Metazoa; phylum Chordata; class Actinopteri; order Gobiiformes; family Gobiidae; genus Boleophthalmus; species Boleophthalmus pectinirostris. The sequence continues at coordinate 28,532,240 of NW_026571447.1, forward strand.
ATGTTATGTTGATGTAGCATGAGATTCAGTCAAGTAGCATCCAAACCCTGAGCAGTATAATGAAAAAATGCATCTTCATTGTCATAGAAAGACAAAATAATAGATAGACAGGTAGTTAAGATAAAGCTAAAACCTGAGTTATTTTTGTGTATATTCCAAATGTGAGATATGAAATACAAATGTTAATTTATTGGATGTAATATTTATTGATCTTGGATGAAAGAGTGCTTTAATTTGTTATGTTTTGTGGGGTGAAAGCAGAGATGGGGCTTAGTGCAATGCAGACTGCACACCCTGCACTTTCACTGTGTGCAAGTGTGTGATCAAATGTAAAAATAACTCTTCTCCTTCTCTTTGGTATTGTGCTCCCTGTTATAGCTGTACCAGTTCTCCAGACCCAAAACTATTGCATAAGATTGTATTCCTCTAGTGTTAGTCACCGTCCGCTGCCTGCATGTGCTTGTTTGTAAATACACCCAATAAAACAAGTGAAAACCAAACAAGGCGATGCGTTTAATTTGGACTATGGAAAAGTTGCTGTAATGTTTGATGTTTTTGGTGATAAATATGGGCTAGTAATGGAAATTTTGGACATTTTTTGGGGGGTTAGATCATTTCTTTTACAACTGTGAATGGACCATCCCCTGCGTCACTTCAGGTCTAACTGGACCATGGAGATGTCACTTAAAATAAGATTGATGAGACTTCTATTCACTTTCTTTAACTTCTCTTTGATGGTCTTTGATTCTTTTTTTTTTTTATTTCGAGTTTGTGCCAAGAGAGAAACAATAGTCGTACACATACTGCATATACATTGTAAATAACAGAAACGCACATTTCTCTAAAAAGAGTGAGAAGAAGTAAAAACTTATATGAAGTTTCAGAAATGATGCGGTGTCTTATGTACATTGATCACTGAACTTTACAAATATTTACACACAGTAGAATAAATTTCATACTATGGTTGTGCAAACTAATGATGATAAAGAAGACACAGAAGGTTATCCTTTATAATCGTATCAAAATAAGCAAAATGAGATTGAGAAAAATGTAAGGATTTTTTCTGTTTTTGTTTATTTGTTTATGGTTGAACAAACTAATAATAATGACAAAGAAGGCACAAAATGTATAGTTGATGATCATATCAAAAGAAAATGTAATGTTAAAGAATAGTTGTGGTTTACTTGTACTTTACAATGTATCTATTCTTCTCTGTACTTCTGTAAGATCAGATTTTTTTTTATTTTTTTTTTTGAGGTGCACCAAATTACTACAAGCTTTGATATGGTCATCTCTAAACTATTCTATAAGTCTCCTCCATGTCTGGTAACACACATTTTCTCCTGCAAATGTTTCTCCTACAAAGGAATCAATTGACTGAAGTAAATTCAGATAAACTGGCCATCACCAAGACACAAATAAAAGACACAAGATCTCAGCTAAGTGACTTTCTCTACAGAAAGAAGAGGAATGGTGTGAACAGTTCGTGCTGTGAATGTTGTCAATGTTGTTTGAATATTGATCTATAAATCTCATGTGAAGAGCTTTTTATTTGTGTAAAACTGTTAATGGTTCGTAATACAAATCTGAGAGGAATTTCACTAAACATTCTCCTCATCCCTCACTTAACTTTAGCCAAGATTTCACCCCATTAGTTTAGCCTTTCCCTGCTAAAACCTAAGTGGTTGGTCACAAAAGGATATAGACTGTTATCACTGAGGAAACCGCAAGGAGTTCAAGGAAGCAGTTCGACTCTGCTGGACAAAGAACATTCCAGAGCGACAACGACTGAGAAGCTAAAACTTCCATTTCTCTCTTCCAAATTTGTGCCCATTTTTGTACATGTTTTTATCCAAATTACTGTAGCTCGTCTGACCAGAAGCACCACTGTCATATATTTCCCAAATGATTTTAGGAGAAGGAACATGATCTTGGGTGTCATTGCAGCTCCTTGGGACTCACATGAGTAATTAGTAGATGGTGTCTGATGGAGCGTTCCAAAATGTTCCCAATACGACATCAGAGATAAAATGATTACACTATGAATCATCTGCATTTGACCTGGAAAAAGAGACATGATCTGAAAGAAAGTTCAAAACACTGAGAAATAATTAAGAACCCAGCAGATTCTGTCAGCAAATCCTTTCCAGCCCATAGAACTTATATTTACACTGCCTACCTCTGATTGGCCAAAAGCAAAAACAAGAAATCACTAGGGAGACAGCATAAATCTGGTAACAATGTTTTGTGCTTTGTGCTTTGGTTTTTCCTCTCTTCAAAATGCCTTGACACACTCTACCTGACCAGTCCTGTCCTCCTGTTAAACAGCAGTGAGACCTTTGGCTGAGACACAAAGGCGACTGAGAAGCGCAGTGTAAATGTTGCTGCAGCAAAACTTGAATTCCCTCGGGATCAATAAAGTCTCTCTCTCTCTGATCTCACAGAGTTAAAAGTTACAAAATGCATAGGAGCCTGAAGATCTGCTGGGAATAGCATATTAACAAAGCATACAACAGCAAAGCGGAATACAGTGTGTACAAAATGCTGAAGATATGTACAAACCTGTGTTATTGGA